>NC_086352.1:1404903-1574903 GCF_036324505.1 Eleginops maclovinus
ACGAGGTTTCAGTCAGTGTTGGATTTTAGTTAGCCTATAGAGCGCCGAATGGATCACCTCGGGCTCAAGCAGACTTGCTCCTCATTCTCTGACAGGAAAACCAATTGTAATATTTTGAAATATTCAGGAAGAGAAGTCAAAATATTTAGAGAGAAAGTTAGAGGTCTTTGGGAAAGGTTTCGGAAAAAAGGTTTTGGAATAGTTTTACAGAAATATTTAGAGAAAAGCACAAAAGAAATAAGAAGCTCAAATATTACAGGAGGAAAAAGGTGTGGAGGAAAACAGTTTCTAGAGTATTCAGGGAAAAGGGTTACATACTATGAGTCTGACTGATCTCAGAGGAGGAGGAGGAGGATCTGTCATTGTGACTGTAACCTCCTAGGTACATGGCTGGTGTTCTCTGTGAGGCGTTCGTGTGCATTCAGGGGTTAAAGGTCATTAGTGTTGGGGGGGTTACAGGAAGGCGACGCCCCCACCTTTCCGCTCACTCATCTCCAGCAGCTGAGGGTCCCCCATCTGCAGGAAGAAGCTCTTGTTTTTCTCATACTCTTCATCGTCTATTATATTGATGCGGATAGTTTTACTGCAACAGAGAAACAGAGGGAGGAGGAGGAGGAGGAGGAGGGAGGGGAAGAGGATGAAGAGGAGGAGGAGGGAGGGGGGGGAGGAGGAGGAGGAGGAGGAAGAGGAGGATGAGGAGGAGGAGGAGGAGGGAGGGGAAGAGGAGGAGGAAGGGGAGGAGGATGAAGAGGAGGAGGAGCGAGGGGGGGAGGAGGAGGAGGAAGAGGAGGATGAGGAGGAGGAGGGAGGGGAAGAGGAGGAGGAAGGGGAGGAGGATGAAGGGGAGGAGGAAGGGGAGGAGGATGAAGGGGAGGAGGAGGGAGGGGGGGAGGAGGAGGAGGAGGAGGAGGAGGAGGAGGAGGGAGGGGAAGAGGAGGAGGAAGGGGAGGAGGATGAAGAGGAGGAGGAGGAGGGGGGAGGAGGAGGAGGAGGAGGAGAGGAGGAGAGAGGAGGAAGGAGGAGGAGGAGGAGGAGGGAGGGGAAGAGAAGGAGGAAGGGGAGGAGGATGAAGGGGAGGAGGAGGGAGGGGGGAGGAGGAGGAGGAGGAAGAGGAGGAGGAGGAGGAGGAGGAGGAAGGGGGATGGGAGAGAGGGGAAGAGGAGGAGGAAGGGCAGGAACAGGAAGAAGGGGAAGAGGAAGAGGAGGAGGGGTAGGAGGAGGAGGAGGAGGAGGAGGGATGGGAGAGAGGGGAAGAGGAGGAGGAAGGGCAGGAGCAGGAAGGGGGGAAGAGGAAGAGGAGGAGGAGGAGGAGGATGGTGGGGAGAGAGGGGAAGAGGAGGAGGAAGGAGAGGAGGGGGAAGAGGAGGAGGAGGAGTGGTAGAAGGAGGAGGAGGAAGAGGAAGAGGAGGAGGAAGGGGAGGAGGACAGAGGGGAAGAGGAGGAGGAGGAGCGATGAAAAGAAATCCAGAAAAATTCCAAGATTTTGGAAAACGGAATATTCATAGAAACCTGGAAAAAATTATTCTGTCGGAGAAATTGAGACATTTCAGAAGATTGAAGGACTAAAGTAAATGACAAGAAGACCTCTGGATATTTAGTTTAAAAAGTCTCATACTTTCAATCTTTTTGGAGGAAAGCCTGAATATTTAGAGAAGATTTTGATGAAGTTTGATATTTAAAAATGTTTTGGGAAATCGGTCGGAATGTTTCTGAATATTCAGAGAAAAGAGGCGTAAAATCTTCAGACGTTCAACCTGCTGACTTTGTATTGAAGTGTCGTTAAGTGGAACCCCCCCCCCTTCATTACTGACTGAATACTTTTTTAGATGACGTGTTCTCTGACGTGTTCTCTGACGTGTTCTCTGACGTGTTCTCTGACGTGGTGGAATATGTAAATGTGAGTTAATCTGCAGCAACACGACGGGGATAAATCCAGCTTCCTCCTTAAATCTGAACCTGCACCGAAAACATCCTCTGCATGTTTTCGGTGCTAAAGTGTGTGTGTGTGTGTGTGTGTGTGTGTGTGTGTGTGTGTGTGTGTGTGTGTG
The DNA here is from genome assembly GCF_036324505.1 of Eleginops maclovinus. Taxonomy (NCBI): domain Eukaryota; kingdom Metazoa; phylum Chordata; class Actinopteri; order Perciformes; family Eleginopidae; genus Eleginops; species Eleginops maclovinus. The sequence continues at coordinate 1,406,952 of NC_086352.1, forward strand.
TGTGTGTGTGTGTGTGCGCGGGTGTGTGTGTGTGTTTCATGTCAGCAGATTGATGGAGGGGGTCTCTCTGTGAGGTACTTGTACTGCAGTACTCTGACAGGAGTGGTACTTGTACTGCAGTACTCTGACAGCAGTGGTACTTGTACTGCAGTACTCTGACAGGAGTGGTACTTGTACTGCAGTACTCTGACAGGAGTGGTACTTGTACTGCAGTACTCTGACAGCAGTGGTACTTGTACTGCAGTACTCTGACAGGAGTGGTACTTGTACTGCAGTACTCTGACAGGAGTGGTACTTGTACTGCAGTACTCTGACACTGCAGTACTCTGACAGGAGTGGTACTTGTACTGCAGTACAGAGTGTGAGTACGGTGAGGATCTGTCTGTGAGGACAGGCAGGATCTCTGCAGTACGCTCTGCCCGAATAAGGAAGAGAGACGCTGCTGTTTATCTGCAGCTGGAACACAGACACACACACACACACACACACACACACACACACACACACACACACACACACACACACACACACACACACACACACACACACACACACTGTCTGCAGCTGGTCAATAAACAACCAGCCAGTACAAAGACACGTATAACGACACTCTGGGAATTTGGGAGGGAAACTCCCTCTGGAAGATTTTTGCCTCTGCAGACCATTTACATGCACTAACACCTACAGATCTACAGGAGAGGGGACAGCATGAAAAGAAGAATAGGGACCCTTCAAACTATACATGAATCTACGTAAAGCGTGCTTTTACCTTTGGTACTTTAAGTATATTCTGATGCCAACACTTTGGTACTTTCACTCAGGTCAGGTATGAAGTACGTTTACTTGTTATACAGGGTTTTTTACCCTTTAGTATTTCCTCTCTAGTTGAAGTAAAGTAGTTCTTCTCTCTCTGGTGTCTTCAGGGCTTTATTACCCGACTCCTGAGTGACAGGAGAGCCAGAGGAAGGAGTTCTCCTGGATGAACGGAGGGATCTGAGGATCCCACCGATGATAAGCGTCTCCCTGAGGAGCCCTCTGTCCGGCTGGGATCTGAGGCTCTATATAAGGCTGCGAGCCGGTGAACGTGGAGCGGCTGATCATCAATAAACTGAAACCACAGAGAGCGTGCCACCTTTTCCATCTCACAGCGGAGGACGTGTTTATGCTCTGGAAATAAATCTGTTGTCAGAGCGTTCCTGCCGCCCGCAGACATGGAAACAGCCTCCGCTGTGAGAGGAGGACCTGGAGCTCCTCTGAGCGTGACATCACTTCCTGTCCCCTGGTCTGGAGGTCAATGGTTTACTGAGTATGTTTTTGGTTGTTAGCCTGAAATAAGGCGTGTGGTTAACACAAGCTTTGCTGAAGAAACAAATAAAGGGTTTAAATAAAGTGTTTTGTTACAGTAACTGAGATTCAAATATGAAGAAACACCACAGATAGAGAAATGATATTGGAAAGAACCTGAACCTCCTGTAACATGAGACCCTGGGTCTGCACGTCACTGCACACATAAAGTAATCATATTTAACATAAATATAATACTTATGGTCAGAAATTACATTCAAAAGCATAATTTGATATCCTTATTGTGTACATTTCTCCATATAATTGAATCAAAACTGTGATTATTTCTGCATAACATTTAAAGCGATCTGAATTCCATCATTAATCATTAACCTAATACACATTTTACTTTAATACGAACCCCAATCCAAACTGGAAAGTCCAATGTTTGTATAAATATTTGTATTTATTGTGGGGTATATAACAGAAGGTGCATATTATATTTTATAAATACTACAATGACATATTTTTATAAACGGTAGTATTCATTTACTTTCATTGTTCGTGTAATTATAAGTTAATCTTTTTATTTATAATATTTTATTATTTTATCGTTTCTAAAATAAAGCGACTGCCACAAACCCCTCGCTCCCCACGGACTGACCAAATATTCTGAACCTGATTAATTGTGTTTATGAAATAACTGATATTTCAGCTTCTGGGTTTTGTCATAAAGACTCTATTTCCCAGAATGCCTTGCATGGAAGTCAGAGGTCTTCAATCCCTTGTGCCATCGCACGGCGCTGGATATTCATTTGTACTCACAAGATCTCATCGTTCTCGAACTCCAGGACTCCGTGGGTATCTTCGAAGTCCTCGCCTCCACCCTTCGCCGTGCCCTCCGTTGTTTTGTACGGCACCATCACGACGCCGCGAGCTCCCGACGTCCGGATCACCTTCACCTCCATCATACCGACGCTCTCGCTGATGGTGAGCGCCGGCTCCTCGAATGTAAAGATACCGGCGTGGTCGTCGTCGAAGATGGTGACGGTGGCCGTGCACGGCAGACCCAGACCAGCGAGGGCGTCCACGTGGTTGGTCTCGCCCTCGTCGCCCCGCAACAGCACCCTCACGTTGCTGAGGTGAACCAGGAAGTGTTCGTCCTCCTCGAAGATATCGTCGTCGATGATCTCGATGCGGATCTCCCTCTCCGTCTCCCCGGGTTTGAACACGATAGTCCCTTCGGTGAATCTGTAATCTGAGCCGGCGTTCGCTGTCCCGTCTTCGGTGCGGTAATCCACGCAGACGGTGGTCATGGGATCTCCACCGCGGCGCATCACATTCAGAGCCACGCTCCCGCAGTTCTCCAGACACTGGTAGGTCCCAGGGTCGAAGAACAGCTTGGCGGAGAAGTCATTGGCGGCAACCTCGGAGCAGATGTCGTGCTGGTGGACCCTCTTGGCCTGGTCGGCAGCGTGTCTCTTCAGGATGTTCCCTGCCCCCGTCATGATCCTGGTGGCCTGACAGCGGTAGAAAGCCCGACTCTTCTGCTGCTGGGTTAAAACCTGGTAATTGGCGAGCTCCATCAGGTGCTCCAGCTCCTTGTCTGGGTGTTTCTGTTTCAGCTCCTTCAGGATCCGAGCCACCTCCTTGCGCGACTCCTCCTCGTCCAGCTCATTGAACTCAAACTCCTCTCCTCGGGAGTTCAGCATTCTCCTGTCCATCTCCACGTCCATCTTGGACGGAAGATCCGGCTCTCCCTCTGTCTCGATGATCACTCCTTTCCGCTTCCCGGCCCGGTAGCGCTTGTACATGTACTTGTAGAAGAGGAGCCTGCGGTCAGCCACGTAGGCGAACCCGACACAGAGGGGGAAGAATGCGAGCGTGAGAAGCCCCTCCCAGATCTGGACGACCCCCGGAGAGAAGACGGCGAGGATCAGGTAGAGCCAGATGTAGGCAAAGACGCTCCAGGTGGCGGTGACGAAGAACACCCGGAGGTGCTTCACCTTCCTGGTTTCCCCATCCGGGATGACGGACACGCAGAGGCCAATGATGACGAACATGTTGAAGGCGGCACTCCCCACGATGGTATTGGGGCCCAGCTGGCCGGCGTTGAAGCCATGACCGCACACCTCCACCACCGAGAGGAGGATCTCCGGTGCCGAGGAGCCCAGGGCCATGAGCGTCAGGTTGGACACGGTTTCGTTCCAGACGCGCACCGTGGTGGTGATCTTCTCCCCGTTGGGTTTCTTGATGGTGATCTGTCTCTCCTGCGATGTGATGACCTCGATGGACGACATGAAGCGGTCGGCGACGATGGAGACGCCCAGGAACATGTAGGCCAGCCCCACAAAGTAGATGGTGGCTCTGGCCATGCGGTCGGTGAACGGGGGGTCCCGGGGTTCCCACACCGGCAGGATGACGCCTTCCACGCAGGCGCTCGCTCCTCCACATTTGTTTGTGCTGTTGCTGAGGGAGGTGTTGGAGGTCCGAGCAGACCCTCCTGCTGAGCAGTGAGGGAGCTGGACTGAGATGAAGGTCAGCAGGAGAAGCAGCCTATCGTTGGTCCCCGTCCGGCTCATGGTGAGCTCCTTAAACCTGCAACACAGGGGGGCTCCTTTACACACCTCAGAAACACTCACACTCTGGTCTACAGCTTCCTGTCTCTCATTTGGAAATCATTTACCTTCCTGTACTTCAGTAATCGCTTTATTTAAATACAAGTCCCTTTTCACTGACATTGATCTGAACTTTAACTACAGCTTAAAATAAAGTGGAGCAGCAGAAACATAGAAATACCCCGGTTATGTACAAGTACTTAATAATGTAATTTCCACTACTCAAGTTTTTACTGTATGAGATTAAACTGGGAATTCTGTCAGAAAGCAATGGTTGTTCTCCAGAAATGTGAGATTTAATTCTCATAAATGTTCCCCTTTAATCTCATGACTCTGTCCTCTAATATAAACCCGTAACTCCACATCTGTAACTCTTAACAAAGTCACTTCATTTTGAATATTTTTCCCGAGGCCATCTTGTAAAAAAGGAGCCTGATTAAATTTATATCAAATAAAATAAATATATATTTAAAACAAAATGATAAATCTAATCACATCTGCACATCATTACAAATGAGTAGAAATGCAAATAACCTCCATCAAGTTATTTTTAGTGTGTATCTGATCATTTAAACAAAATCCATAGATTTTTGCTTTAATAATTGAGATGAATCGCATTAGTTTAAATATCATTTCTAATTCATATATTTTGCTTTAAAGACCGGATCATTTTATCTTTAAGGACATATAATACAAACTTAAGTCATATTTAAATTAACTAATGCTATAATAACCAGACGTTTGAACACCAGTTACTTATACTGGCATGGTGTATTATTACACGTTTATTTGACATACTTATACACTATGGCAGCATGCTTCATGCTACAGTACTCTAAAGATGCTCTATGATATCGTATGAAATCTGAAACGTACCGTGGGTGTGCGGCTCTGACAGCAGCAGGATTGAACACGGCAGGTTCTTTTTGTGTTAAACCCTCAGAAACTCCAGCAGAGCGTTCATCCTGCAGAGACTGAACTAAACGAGCGCTCCCCCTCCTGCAGCAAGCCGTAAAACCTGTCAGAGTGAGGAGACGAGGAGCAGGGACCCTCTGATAATAACACCAGCAGACCTCCAACAGCTCCTCCTCCTCCTCCTCTTCCTCTTCCTCCTCCTCTCTCTGTCCACTGTCTTCCTCTACACTACCAGGCTAACTATGTGTAATATTCAAATGAGTCATTTTGTAATAAATATGTGTTCATCTGCATATCTCAGTCAGAGGCAGGTTGTTGTTTCAGTTGTTGACATGATTCTACGGGGGGGGGGTCTCTTTGCAAACTGTGAGGAACAATCAGAAGCACGGAGGTAGTGTCTAACCTGCTGAAGCACCGTCTAGTTCCTGCAGGAGCCTGACGTCTCCATGCAGCCCTGCAGGATTACCACACAGCGGAGGAAGTCATGAAGTACGTTCACTCTGTACTGGACTTTAGGACAACTTTGAGATACTTGTACTTTACTGTATATACTTTATACTTCTACTCCACTTTATCGGCAGGTTTTTACAGATTCAGATTATTAGATCAAACCAAATATAAATCCACAGATCAACACTGATTACAGGTCCAGATATCCGGCCTCAGAATCCACTCACTTCAGGGACCCTGCAGAATGATTACTTCCAGAGGGACTTGACCCGGGAACTGGAGGATCACCGGTTCAAATCAAAAGACCAAGGTGTCCCTGAGCAAGGCACCGCTCCCTACACTGGCAGCCAACTGCTCCCATTACTGGGATGGGTAAAATCCCCCTCTGTGGGACCAGTAAGGGTTCCTTCTTCTTCTGTACTTTTTGTACTTTAAGTCTATTCTGATCCTAATACTTGTGTGCTTTTACTTTAGTACGAGTTCGAATGCAGGAGTGTAACTGAGTATTTTTACCATGATTATTTTCCCTTTTCCTAAGATCTCAGGACTTTCTCCAGCACAGCGTGACATCGAGAAGATACACAACAGCATCACTTCACAGTGTGTGAGGTGACTCAGGATCATTCTCAGGAGCTTTACTTCAGTATTTCCCCTCTCTACTACTTTACACTTTGTACTACAGTAGTGAGGGAAATACTTTTTCTGAGACTTTACTTTAGATTCTGTACTTTAACTTGAGTGACATGACGTATCACTACTCTTACTGAAGGAAATGATCTGAGTTCCTCTTCTTACAGCATGGTATTACTGCAGAGTATTTTTACTGTGTTCAAGTATAATTTTGAAGTACTTGTACTTTACCTGAGTATTTCTTTTTCTACCACGTTCTACTCGTACTCTACTACTTCCTCTCAGAGGGAAATATTGCACTTTTGGTGCGTTTTTAAATGCATTCATACGGTCATATTCCTGCACTACTGGTTTAAAATATGTGAGTTCTTCCCCACAGCTGGAGGTCAGTCTGCAGCTTTCTGTCCCCCGAGCTCCGATACTCACCCAGTCCTGTGGCCGCAGCAGAAAGAGTGTGTGAGTGTGTGAGTGTGTGTGAGGAGGAGAGCTGCGTCGATAACGCTCTAAATTTACCGTCGTTCTAAACATGGCCGCCGCTTATCGCCCCGTCGCGGGCCTTCACCTTACAAGGCTGTGCGGGGCCCGGGGCCCTCAGCACCTCCTCAGGGAGATAACGGCTAACAGCTAACGCAGGAATGCTGGGATAAGAAGTGTCACACACACACACACACACACACACTTCAACAGAGGTGGAACAGTAAAAATATTTTGATAAAAGTCCAGCATCCAAAATCTGACGGACGTTAGACGGCTTCCTACGGGAGTGTCATCGTACTCAAAGTTTCCAAAGTAAAAGCACACAGTCTGCAGAGTGAGGTTTAGATGTTCATTTTTATTACCAATAACTACATTTAACAGTTGCCATTTTGTGTGTGTGAGTGTGTGAGTGTGTATGTGTGTGTGTGTGTGTGTGTGAGTGTGAGTGTGTGTGTGTGTGTGTGTGTGTGTGTGTGTGTGTGTGTGTGTGTGTGTGTGTGTGTGTGTGTGTGTGTGTGTATGTGTGTGTGTGTGTGTGTGTGTGTGTGTGTGTGTGTGTGTGTGTGTGTGTGTGTGTGTGTGTGTGTGTGTGTGTGTGTGTGTGTGTGTGTGTGTGTATGTGTGTGTGTGTGTGTGCGCGATATATCAAGATTATATATAGACTTAACTCAGGCTAAACTCAGGCTAAACTCAGACTTAACTCAGACTTAACTCAGACTTAACTCAGGCTTAACTCAGACTTAACTCAGACTTAACTCAGGCTTAACTCAGACTTAACTCAGACTTAACTCAGGCTTAACTCAGGCTTAACTCAGACTTAACTCAGACTTAACTCAGGCTTAACTCAGACTTACCTCATGCTTAACTCAGGCTTAACTCAGGCTTAACTCAGGCTTAACTCAGGCTTAACTCAGGCTTAACTCAGACTTAACTCAGACTTAACTCAGACTTAACTCAGGCTTAACTCAGACTTACCTCATGCTTACCTCAGGCTTAACTCAGGCTTAACTCAGACTTAACTCAGACTTAACTCAGACTTAACTCAGACTTAACTCAGACTTAACTCAGGCTTAACTCAGGCTTAACTCAGACTTAACTCAGACTTACCTCAGACTTAACTCAGACTTACCTCATGCTTAACTCATGCTTAACTCAGGCTGGAGACGGCGCTGCAGGCCGACCTCGTCGACAAAAGCTAAATCGTGGACCAGATCAATAATAATAATATTAATAATAATAATAATAATAATAATAATAACAATAATAATAATAATAATAACAACAACAATAATAATAATAATAACAATAATAATAATAATAACAACAACAACAATAATAATAATAATAAAGATAATAATAATAATAACAACAATAATAATAATAATAACAATAACAATAATAATAATAATAATAATAAAGATAATAATAACAACAACAACAATAATAATAATAATAATAATAATAATAAAGATAATAATAATAATAATAAAGATAATAATAATAAAGATAATAATAATAATAATAATAATAACAATAATAATAAAGATAATAATAATAATAATAATAATAAAGATAATAATAATAATAATAATAAAGATAATAATAATAATAATAAAGATAATAATAATAATAATAATAATAAAGATAATAATAATAATAATAATAATAAAGATAATAATAATAATAATAATAATAAAGATAATAATAATAATAATAATAATAATAATATAATAATAATAATAATAAAGATAATAATAATAATAAGATAATAATAATAATAATAATAATAATAATAATAATAAAGATAATAATAATAATAATAATAATAAAGATAATAATAATAATAATAAAGATAATAATAATAATAATAACAATAATAATAAAGATAATAATAATAATAATAATAATAATAATAATAACAATAATAATAATAATAATAAAGGTAATAATAATAATATATTGTATTTGTAGAGCACACTTTAAAATCAACGTTTTCTCAAGGTGCTTCACAGTGCTATGGGGAGAAAGAAACAAATAAAATGAAATAAAAGCTAAGGATCAGATTTAATGAAATACATAAAAAATAAACTCAACTAGTGAGCTGAGAGTCAGAAAGATAAAAGAAAAAGGTTCAGAGCATAAAAGGTTTAAATATAAAGTGAAGCACAGTCAGGGAAACGTGGTGAGGAACAGTAGGGTCTTCAGGCTTTTCTTGAAGACTGAGAGGGATGCAGAGGTCCTTAAATCTTCTGGGAGCTGATTCCACAGACGAGGGCCGAGGGAGGAGAAAGCACGCTCTCCAATGCTGGCCAGTTTTGTCCGGGGAACAGCTAGGAGATTGGGCTGGAGGACCTGAGGGTGCGTGATGTCTGTGAGTGTTGTGTACTCACCAAGTCCTGTAGGTAGGGGGGGCCTTGTGTGGTCAATGGCTCTGTAGACCATGGTGAGGACTTTGTAGTTGATCCAGTGGGTTACGGGGAGCCGGTGGAGTGAGTGGAGGAGGGGGGTGATGTGTTCTGAGTTGCATGTTTTGGTGAGTATCCGGGCGGCACTGTTTTGTACACATTGCAGTCTCTGAGCTGTTTCTGTTGGTAGGCCAGCAAGCAGAGAATTGCAGGAGTCAATGCGGGAGGGGACAAAGCCATGGATCCTGTTTGCTGAGCGACTGTCGCATTTTGGAGATGTTCCTCAGGTGGGAGTACGAAGCTTTGCAGACATTTGATGTGTGCTTGGAAAGAAAGGGATGAGTCCAGTTTCATGCATAGGTTTGTGACAAGAGGGGAGAGAGGACTGGAGTGGCCATCGATGAGGAATGGCCTCTGATTTGCTGCTGTTTAGTTGGAGGGAGGTATTTCTCATCCAGTGATGTATGTGGTGCAGGCATCTGGAGATCTTTGAAAGTGCCAGATGTTTATCGGGGCAGTTTGGAGGGAAATCTGTGTGTCATCAGCATCTGTGTGGAAGAGTATGTTATGGCTCCTCAGTATTTGTCCCAGAGGCAGCATGTAAACTAAAAAGAGAAGTGGCCCCAGGACTGACCCTTGGGGGACACCAGAGGTAACACAGTGTGCGTTGGACGTGTTTTTTCCAAGACGGACAGATTCCTGTCTTCCTGAGAGGTATGATCTGAAAGAGTCCCGAGCCTTGCCAGTGATTCCCACCTCCCTGAGATGCTGACACATGATGTGATGGTCAACAGTGTCAAATGCTGCTCTTAAATTCAGCAAGATGAGAAGGCTTGGGGAGCCAGACCCAGCCGCCATCAGCAGGTCATTTAGGACCCTCACCAGAGCCGGTTCAGTGCTGTGAGATGGTCTGAAACTGAGCTGGTGAGAGTGGAGTCGTTCATGAAGCTGGCGGGCCACAACTTTTTCCAGAACCTGCCAAGAAAGGCAGGTTTGAGACGGGGCGGTAGTTTGAGAGTACCTCAGGATCCAGGCTATGTTTCTTCAGGACTGGTCTGATGGCTGCCTGCTATAGAGTGGGGGGAATCTGACCACTCAACAGGGATTTGGTTATGATGGTGGTGGCAGTGGGAATAATGGATGGAGAGCAGGCTTTCAGTAGTGAGTTGGGGATTGGATCTAGGGCGCAGGAGGTCATAGCTGAGATGAGTTTTGAAAGCTCAGCTTGCGTCACCTCCGTGAAGCACTTCAGGGTTGGTGAAGTCGACAGCGTGACTACAGGAGGAAAGGGAGACAGGTTGATTTGGGGAGGCTTTGGTGATGTTAAGCCTAATGTTGTCGACTTTCGTTTTAAAAAGGTCCATAAAGCGGTCGCAGTCCTCAGTTGAGGGCGTGGTTGATGAGGCTTCACTAGGCTTGAGCAACCGGTGTGGAGAACCGGTGCTTTGGATTGTTACGATTTGTCTCATCAGACTGGAGTAGCAGGCTGACCTGGTTGCTCTCACTGCAGTGGAATAGGCCTTCTGGTGATCTCTAAAAGAGAGCAGCTGGACAGTTAGGCCAGTTTGCCTATATCTGCGCTCAATCTTCTGACCCTCAGATTTGTGGGCTCTGAGCTGGTCAGTGTACCACGGGGCAGAGCGATGGAAAGACACCAGTCTGGTTTTTTCAGGTGCAACCTGTCTAGACACTCATGGAGGGTGTTAGATATTGAAGATATTGTCGATCGCATATCTGCCCTCAAGGATGCACAAATGTTTGCCTGTGATGGTGGGGGTACTGGTGGCGGTACTGGTGGCGGTACTGGTGGCGGTACTGGTGGCGGTACTGGTGGCGGTACTGGTGGCGGTACTGGTGGCGGTATTGTGGGCTGTAATATTGGCAGTAATGGTAGCCAATATGATAACAATATTTTGCTCCTTCATGCTTCTCATAGGCATAGAGGAGCCATTTGTTTTGGCAGTACTTGTTATTGGTGGTGGTTTTCGAAGCTTCGATGGCGATGTTGTGCAGCTTGAACGTATTTCTAGTTCCGACCAGTGGCGGCTGGCCAATAGAGGGCGCTAGGGCGCCGCCCCACCACTCACCTCTCACCACATTTCCTTGAATAAGACATAAAACAAATGAGATAAAAATGAAATAATAAAATACAAATATTTGAAATATATGTATATATTCTTTTAGATGTGCAAGATAAACATTTCATAGTTAATGATGAGTAAAGTTGTTTCGTTCGTTGACATTGTCTGATTGGTGACCATCTGTATATGTGTTCATACTACATCTGTTTATACTATGCCAATTATTCCCCCCTCTTTATACTGCCCTTATCTTTACATAATCCCTCTTAGCTGCATATACTGAACATACTCTATATATCGCACTTGTTTCTCTTTGCACTTCTATCTCTCTATAATGTTGTTGTTGTTGTTGTTTTCATGTATGTAAATACACTGGTTTGATACCTTAGTACATGTATGCATGCTTTGTTTTAATACATTTTGGAGTTATAGCCCCCCCTGGAGAAAACTCCACCAGCCGCCACTGGTTCCGACAGCACTTAACTGGGAACAAAGCAGCTGGTTTTCCCTGATCCCTCTCAGCACTGACCACTACTCCAGTAATCCATGTGGATACGTAATACTTTTGAGGATACGTTTGTTTCATTTGTCAAAATCATTTGATGGATTCATTTGTACTTTAATTCATGCAGAAGTGTGTGTATCAGAGTTTCTCCATAAAGCAGCAAATATTCATTCGACAGAAAAACACATTTTTATTTTCACTATTTTTAGTTTAATGAATTTGTTTTCCTTTTCTGTTTTATAACTTCTTCATATTAGTTGCATTCGAATGAAGGCTCCGAATGCAGTTGCTGTTCAAATATAATTGAGAATTTTAAAAAATGTAGGTCAGGAATATAAGTATTGACGTGGTTATGAGCAGAGCTGTAAAGGAAGTACATTGACTCCATTACTGTACTTACTTTTGAGGTACTGTTACTTGAATATTTCAATGTTTTGCCACTTTGTACTTCAGTGTGTACTTTAACTACGCGTTACTGCACGCTCAGTACTTCAGTGTGTACTTTACTGCACGCTCAGTACTTCAGTGTGTACTTTACTGCACGCTCAGTACTTCAGTGTGTACTTTACTGCACGCTCAGTACTTCAGTGTGTACTTTACTGCACGCTCAGTACTTCAGTGTGTACTTTAAGTACGCGTTACTGCACGCTCAGTACTTCAGTGTGTACTTTACTGCACGCTCAGTACTTCAGTGTGTACTTTGTGGAATTAACTTCCGGTTGAAAGTGAAAGTAAAGTGTTCCCTGCTCTCTGTCTCTCTGTCTCTCGGTCTCTCTGTCTCTCTGTCTCTCTGTCTCTCTGTCTCTCGGTCTCTCTGTCTCTCTGTCTCTCTGTCTCTCTGTCTCTCTCTCTCTCGGTCTCTCTGTCTCTCGGTCTCTCTGTCTCTCTGTCTCTCGGTCTCTCTGTCTCTCTGTCTCTCGGTCTCTCTGTCTCTCTGTCTCTCTGTCTCTCTGTCTCTCTGTCTCTCGGTCTCTCTGTCTCTCTGTCTCTCTGTCTCTCGGTCTCTCTGTCTCTCTGTCTCTCGGTCTCTCTGTCTCTCTGTCTCTCTGTCTCTCTGTCTCTCGGTCTCTCTGTCTCTCTGTCTCTCGGTCTCTCTGTCTCTCTGTCTCTCTGTCTCTCTGTCTCTCGGTCTCTCTCTGTCTCTCTGTCTCTCTGTCTCTCTGTCTCTCTGTCTCTCGGTCTATCTGTCTCTCTGTCTCTCTGTCTCTCGGTCTCTCTGTCTCTCTGTCTCTCGGTCTCTCTGTCTCTCTGTCTCTCTGTCTCTCGGTCTCTCTGTCTCTCTGTCTCTCTGTCTCTCGGTCTATCTGTCTCTCTGTCTCTCGGTCTCTCTGTCTCTCTGTCTCTCTGTCTATCTGTCTCTCTGTCTCTCGGTCTCTCTGTCTCTCTGTCTCTCGGTCTCTCTGTCTCTCTGTCTCTCTGTCTCTCGGTCTCTCTGTCTCTCTGTCTCTCTGTCTCTCTGTCTCTCGGTCTCTCTGTCTCTCTGTCTCTCTGTCTCTCGGTCTCTCTGTCTCTCTGTCTCTCGGTCTCTCTGTCTCTCTGTCTCTCTGTCTCTCTGTCTCTCGGTCTCTCTGTCTCTCTGTCTCTCGGTCTCTCTGTCTCTCTGTCTCTCGGTCTCTCTCTCTCTCTGTCTCTCTGTCTCTCGGTCTCTCTGTCTCTCTGTCTCTCTGTCTCTCGGTCTCTCTCTCTCTCTGTCTCTCTGTCTCTCGGTCTCTCTGTCTCTCTGTCTCTCTGTCTCTCACACGGTAAGAAGTTTTGTGTTTGAAACTTGAAGATATAGAATTTTTGTCACAGCAGGAGTTGGTGAAACCGGAAGTCCCTCTGACTCAGATATATTGAAGTGGTTCTGTTCAGATTTATAAAATCTATAATCCTGTTACTTTCTGTTTGTCATTAAAAACGTGTAAAAGTGTTTATTGATAAGTAAATAAGGATCTTTCTGTTGGTAGATTAATAACAATAGGTTGTGAGTTGCCAGGTTGTTGAAAATCCTCCTTCACCATCTTCAGAGTTTGTCTTCTGTGGAGGAGACTTGCATTATGGGAAATGTAGTACACAGTGGTGCAGCTCTTTTCACACTTTAGGAGGAAAAGGCAGGATATCTAGATCGCTACTTCTTCAAGTTTGACTGGCAGTGACACTACAGGTGAATGAGGTTAAGTATTTGACTAGCAGATATCAGCATATTACCCACCCCCCCCCCCCCCCCCCCCCAAAAAAAGGATAAAAAAACATTGAGAGCATAAAGACCTAGTGCAGCTGAAAGAAACAAAATAACTTAAAGGTGGCTAACGTTGACCTCCAGACCAGGGGACAGGAAGTGATGAAATGCTGAGTCATGTCAGGTGTAGGACTCATTCCTCAGCTCTATCCCCTCTCGTAGCTCTGAGGGAACATGGTGGTCCCTCAGCTGCTGCTGGGGACTCTGGAGGATCTCACCAAACAGGACTTCGAGACCCTGAAGTGGTACCTCTCCATGGAGGTGTTGGATGGCTGCAGACCGGTGCCTAAAGCCAGGCTGGAGGAGGCGTCCCGCACTGAAACGGTGACCAGGATGATCCAGAGCTACGGGGAGGAGGCGGCCGTGAGCGTGGCTGTGGAGATCCTGATGAGGATGAGGAACATCCAGGCTGCCCAGGAGCTACAGAGCAGACACGCAGGTGCAGTTCCTTAAAGGTAACACGTTAGCGTAACGCTATGAAGGTCCATAAAGCACTCTGCTTTTATTTTCTCCAGATTGATTCCTTGGATCTGTATCTTTGATCTACAGGTGGAACAACAGATGTATCCTCCACCAGCTCCTCCATTGGCTCCTCCACCGGCCTCAGCTCCTCCTCCAGCTGTTCCTGCACCTTCACCTCCTGTTCCTGCACCTCTATCCCCTGCTCCTGCTCGCCCTCTTGCAGCTGCTCCTGCACCCCCCCCCCCCCCCCCCCCCCCACCCTACCAGGGAGGCTGTGGGATGAGGGTCCGAGTCTGGAGGATGTCAGACAATTCCAGACAGTTCTCCAATGACCAAACACAGTTCTTAAAAATCACATAATATGTGATTCTGATGTAACTTCACTTTATGTCATTGAATGTTGTTGTTTCCTCATCATTCTTTTGCACAACAAAAAAGACACAAAAAAAAGTGGTTTTTCATCAATTCGGGTTTGTTTGTTTTTGGGTAGTTTCACAACACAAACATCCAACACATTCTGTCGATGTAAAATTACATTTGAAAAGATTGTCAGTGAGGAGGGGGCTAACGGACCGGCCAGCCTTAGGGTGCCCACCCCCACACCTCCGAGGGATCGAAAAAGGGCCACATGGAGAAGGAGTTAGAATAATGAGAAAGTAGTGGGACACTTTTTTAAGTAGAAATTTGGATTAAAAATCTTTTTGTGATCATTTTGAAGAAATAGTGGGAAATTGCACTCTGAACAAAATCTGAAGTTTGAAAAGAAAATCAAAAGGAAAACAAATTGGGAGAAAAGTGTGCAACTTTCAAAAGTCGACATTTAGGAAAAATCTGACCTCTAACTCCTTCATGTGGCCCTAATCATCGTCTTTTAAAAAATTCACACTTTTTTCCCAATTTGTTTTCCTTTTGATTTTCTTTTCAACTTCAGATATTTTTTCCAGATTTGATTTTCCAATTTTCCCCCTAAAGAATCTGTCTTTAAAAAAAAACCAAATCTGAATCTTTCCCCCCAAAAAAGCCGATTGAGAATCTTTGTGATGTGCTGGAGGAGACTTTGAGCAGTGGTCTTAATCTCCCGTCATCAATACAAGATCAAAAAATAATGCAGGACAGAAATACATGTTGAGACGTTGCAGAAGCTCGTGGAAACGATGCCACAGAGAATGCGTGCCGTAAAGCTGAAGGCGGTCCAACGGGTGTTAGAGTGTGCCCTGTTTTTGTGGCCAGGCAGTGCATATGCAACACAATTGTGCAAAAAGCTGTTGTGCATGTTTACTGGGTTGCAATGGAGTATTTTAAGATGAATGTAGTGGTACTTTACTTAGACTCTTATTACGTTTTCCCCCACTGCGCATCATGCACTTTCCTTCCACGTGTCCAAAATGTCAAACTGAATCCGTGCAGACATGGCAACCCCTTACTGAATCTGTGCAGACCTGGCAACCCGACTAACATCTACGTGGAGTGAAAAAGTGAACCATGTGACTGGATCTACAGAAAGTTAAAGGTATAGTCAACTGCGGAAGTGGTGACACTGGACTTTATGCATGAGTAATAACACACGGTTTAGGGCTGTGAATGTAAATCTCTTTTATAAATCATATACATACACTAACACACTTATGATGTGTCTGAAACATACTTATACTGTGTTAAAACACATGTTGTGCGTTATCGCCTTCCATTAGATGCAGGTGAAGCGGAAGTGACGCGTGTGTCCGCTCCTCGCTGTTGTGTTCTGCTCCAGGAAGCTGTTACCTTCCGCCATGAAACCACAAAAGAGCCGGAAAACACAGTGAAGGTTTATAATCTGACCATAAAAGACCTTACTAAAGAGTCAAAGGAGTGTATCTAAGGATTAGCACTGCGTGTAGCCTCGTAAACTGTTAGCATTGTTAGCTGTTTATCTGAGGGAGTGTTGCTAACGTTAGCAGCTAACGGCTGTAGCTGGAGATAAAGGTACACAGATGGCGACCAGGGGAGTGTGTTGTTCGGGAGGGTTCCTGCTCCTCCTGCTGCTGACTGGATCCGAAGCCAGGATCCATAAACTCACCCTGAACGTGAGTCTAACATCTCTAACTGCAGGCTACGATGTGTTAGCAGGGAGGCTATGTAGAGTAGCAGCAGCTTATTAGCTAATATGCTAATCAGTGATGCAATGTATCAGAAGAAGTAGTAGTACTCACATCTGGTACTTGAGTAAAAGTATAAGTACTCAGATCTTGTACTTGAGTAAAGTAGAAGTACTCAGATCTTGTACTTGAGTAAAGTAGAAGTACTCAGGTCTTGTACTTGAGTAAAGTAGAAGTACTCAGGTCTTGTACTTGAGTAAAGTAGAAGTACTCAGGTCTTGTACTTGAGTAAAGTAGAAGTACTCAGGTCTTGTACTTGAGTAAAGTAGAAGTACTCAGGTCTTGTACTTGAGTAAAGTAGAAGTACTCAGGTCTTGTTCTTGAGTAAAGTAGAAGTACTCAGATCTTGTACTTGAGTAAAGTAGAAGTACTCTGGTCTTGTACTTGAGTAAAGTAGAAGTACTCAGGTCTTGTACTTGAGTAAAGTAGAAGTACTCAGGTCTTGTACTTGAGTAAAGTAGAAGTACTCAGGTCTTGTAATTGAGTAAAGTAGAAGTACTCAGGTCTTGAAATTGAGTAAAGTAGAAGTACTCAGATCTTGTACTTTAGTAAAAGTAGAAGTACTCAGGTCTTGTACTTGAGTAAAGTAGAAGTACCAGAGTGTAGGAATACTCTGTCACAGTGAAAGTATTCTAAATGTTCCTCCAGTGAAAGTAGAAAGTACTCTCTAAATGTACTTAAAGCAGCGACAGTAAAAGTAGTCATTGTCTGATTGGTCCATTTCAGAATAATATCTCTGATCTGTTTTATAATGATTGATCCTTAACAGTATCAGCTGAATTTGCTCTTCAAACAAACTTCCATTAATCTTTATTTTCCTCTCAGAATGAAACCCGGTCCTCCGTCGACCTCAACAACTTTGGTTTCTATGCCAACGGGACTCTGGACGTGAAACTGGTGTCTCTGCGTATCTCTGAGCAGCTCACCAACTACACTGCGTACCCGGTGAGAAACACTCCTTCACACAACCGCTGCGCCTTTAGGGGCTCTGGTTTCAGACAGAGGGTGAGCAGAGTATGAGAAACATTAAAGCATGGAGGAAACACCCTGACGACCTGCATCCATCCCTCAAACCTTCTCCTGGAGATTGAAGTACTGCTTTTATTCTGAAAATCCTCTTTGAGTAACCCCCCCTCTCTGTTCCTCTGTGCAGCTCGGGTTCACCCTCTCCAGGTCCAGAGTGAACGGAGTCTTATCCTACACAGTGAGTACTTCCTCATAAATATCTGACCAGGAAACTGCATGCTGTTTTATCAGACCTGTTTGTATTTAGTTTACATTATTTCATGATTTCACGATTCTCTAGAGTTTTACAGTATGAGGTTCAGAAATGATTCCATCAGCTGACGACAGAGTGTGTGTTTTCTCTCTGTGATCATTTTACCGTCTTTTGTGCTTTCTGTAACTTCCTCTGCAGGCGGAGGAGACGGACGTGTGTCCCCTCACTCTCCCCAAGTCCACCAACAGCGAGCCTCTCCTTCTGTTTCTCATCGACATCAAAACGCTCAGGTGTGTGTGTGTGTGTGTGTGTGTGTGTGTGTGTGTGTGTGTGTGTGTGTGTGTGTGTGTGTGTGTGTGTGTGTGTGTGTGTGTGTGTGTGTGTGTGTGTGTGTGTGTGTGTGTGTGTGTGTGTGTGTGTGTGTGTGTGTGTGTGTGTGTGTGTGTGTGTGTGTGTGTGTGTGTGTGTGTGTGTGTGTGTGTGTGTGTGTGTGTGTGTGTGTGTGTACACTCCTGAAGTGTGTATCTGATGTAAAACATGACTTTATAATATGTGTGTGTGTGTGTGTGTAGCGTCAATGTGAAAGTCATGGGGGACCAGGACAACCTACTGATAGCGAAGCCAAAGGTGCAGCCGCCTCAAGGTGAGTCTCTTCACACCCTCACTAAATCTGAAGCATTTTACATCCAATCACATCCCAGCGGGAGGGGATTTATGGGCTTTCATATCTCTCATTATTTCGAGGATATCTGTACAATTATTTTCTCATTGTTTTGAGGGAAACACCGTTTTAATTTGACATCTTCTCAGGCTTTTATTTTGAAAACCGTTCAGATAGAGAGTCTGAGGTTCGGCTTTTATTTTGAAATAAAATTGGTCTGGAAACAAGAAGTTAGTAAGTCAGATTGGTCCTACAAACATATACATAATACACTGTATTTGTATTATTCATTACTCACACAAATGGAAATTGAAGTGTTCTTTAATTAAATTTAAATGTTCACTTTTATTATTTAATTGTTATTGACAGACTGACTGAATGAATCACGTCCACTGAAGGGTTGCTTTTACTTTGAAGTCAGTTTTTGGATGCTTTTATTGTGAAATCAGTTTTTAGTCAGATTTTTGAAGCCCGATGAATATGAGGGGTATTTGTTTCCTGCAGGTGTGAGGAAAGAGAGGGAGGCTGTTCCTGAAGCTCCTGCAGCTCCTGCAGTTGGGGGGGGGGAACCCCCAAAAGAGGAAGACAAAGTGACCCAAGAAGTTCAGAAAGAAAAGCAGGAGCCGGCCGATGGAGAGGGTAACAGGTTCCAGGTAACGGGATCCACTTCTGTATATATGTTTGCATTTCACAGTGGAAACAACAAGCCTTTGTATCGTATAGCATCCCGTTCCATCTCATCCTCCCCTCTCATCCCGTTCCATCTCATCCTCCCCTCTCATCCCGTTCCATCTCATCCTCCCGTCTCATCCCGTTTCATCTCATCCCGTTCCATCTCATCCTCCCCTCTCATCCCCCCCTCTCATCCCGTTCCGTCTCATCCTCCCCTCTCATCCCGTTCCGTCTCATCCTCCCCTCTCATCCTGTTCCGTCTCATCCTCCCGTCTCATACCATTCCATCTCATCCCGTTCCATCTCATCCTCCCCTCTCATCCCGTTCCATCTCATCCTCCCCTCTTATCCCGTTCCATGTCATCCTCCCCTCTCATCCCGTTCCATGTCATCCTCCCGTCTCATCCCGTTCCATCTCATCCCATTCCATCTCATCCCCCCGTCTCATCCCGTTCCATCTCATCCTCCCCTCTCATCCCCCCGTCTCATCCCGTTCCATCTCATCCTCCCCTCTCATCCCCCCGTCTCATCCCGTTCCATCTCATCCTCCCGTCTCATCCTGTTCCGTCTCATCCCGTTTCATCTCATCCTCCCCTCTCATCCCCCCCGTCTCATCCCGTTCCATCTCATCCCGTTCCATCTCATCCCCCCCTCTCATCCTGTTCCATCTCATCCTCCCGTCTCATCCCGTTTCATCTCATCCCGTTCCATCTCATCCTCCCGTCTCATCCCGTTCCATCTCATCCTCCGTCTCATCCCGTTTCATCTCATCCCGTTCCATCTCATCCTGCCGTCTCATCCCGTTCCATCTCATCCCCCCCTCTCATCCTGTTCCATCTCATTCTCCCGTCTCATCCCGTTCCATGTCATCCTCCCGTCTCATCCCGTTCCATCTCATCCCGTTCCATCTCATCCTCCCTTCTCATCCCATTCCATCTCATCCCCCCGTCTCATCCCGCTCCATCTCATCCTCCCCTCTCATCCCCCCGTCTCATCCCGTTCCATCTCATCCTCCCCTCTCATCCCCCCGTCTCATCCCGTTCCATCTCATCCTCCCCTCTTATCCCGTTCCATGTCATCATCCCGTTCCATGTCATCCTCCCGTCTCATCCCGTTCCATCTCATCCTCCCTTCTCATCCCATTCCATCTCATCCCCCCGTCTCATCCCGTTCCATCTCATCCTCCCCTCTCATCCCCCCGTCTCATCCCGTTCCATCTCATCCTCCCCTCTCATCCCCCCGTCTCATCCCGTTCCATCTCATCCTCCCCTCTCATCCCCCCCGTCTCATCCCGTTCCATCTCATCCTCCCGTCTCATCCTGTTCCATCTCATCCCGTTCCATCTCATCCCCCCCTCTCATCCTGTTCCATCTCATCCTCCCGTCTCATCCCGTTTCATCTCATCCCGTTCCATCTCATCCTCCCGTCTCATCCCGTTCCATCTCATCCCCCCCTCTCATCCTGTTCCATCTCATCCTCCCGTCTCATCCCGTTTCATCTCATCCCGTTCCATCTCATCCTCCCGTCTCATCCCGTTTCATCTCATCCCGTTCCATCTCATCCTCCGTCTCATCCCGTTCCATCTCATCCTCCCCTCTCATCCCGTTCCATCTCATCCTCCCATCTCATCCCGTTCCATCTCATCCTCTCGTCTCATCCCGTTCCATCTCTTCCTCCCGTCTCATCCCGTTCCATCTCATCCTCTCGTCTCATCCTGTATCTCTGTGGAAAAACCCTGTGTGCTGGTAGATTTCTAACAGCTGTAATGTGTGTGTGCTTTCAGCTGGACAAAGTGAAGCAGATGACGTTAGCTCTGGACAAAGTGAACGGCTCCTACAACTTCAGCGTGAGTCCCCCCCCCCCCCCCAAAAAAAAGATGTGAAATGTTGGGTTCTGTTTCCTGTCGGCTGAAACTCTCCTCCTTCCCTCCTCAGTTCCACATCGTGTTCAGCCTGCTGGCCGAGGGGCTCTACACCCTCAAGTTCCACTATTGCCGCAACAAGGGGCCCGTCATCAAGCTGCCCTACTACTTCTCTGTGAGTTAGCATGTTCCTTAGCATGTTCCTTAGCATGTTCCTTAGCATGTTCCTTTGCATGTTCAGTGATGAGCATGCCTGTGCTGAAGAGTACACAAGCACTCCACAGCGTTACAGCGAGGAGAAAGCGATGGAAAAGGCTAACTTGTTAAATGTAGAGGAGAGCTTCTGTTGATAAGACATAAGAACACATCCGGGGTAGACATTTATTTTGAACGTTTTAAAAGGTAAGAGAACAAATGAAGGTTATGAAATTAGAGGTAGTAGTTCTTTAACTGAGTTTTTTCACATTACTTATTGTCATTCCTGCTGGGGAATCTGCCTTTGCACATCGGTCTAATCATAAGCTTTCTAAATAGTCTGGTTTAAAAGTAAATTGTTAATAATGCATCGTACAATTTGTGTGCAGTCTATCAGTTTTCCTAAAGAGCTGAAGAACGAATCTCCTCCCACATCTTTTGCTTTATTGACTCCAAACTACTGTAGCTCTGCTGCCTCCTCAGACCTTCTCCTCAGACCTCCTCCCCAGCTGTTTAGTGGTTTCAGATGTGAGCATATTGTAACTGTGTTTTGCAGGTGGAGGTGACGGAGCAGAACCCCGGAGGCTACCTGTCTGCAGCAGAGATCCCTCTCTCACGCCTCTACATCGGGATGGCCGGAGTCTTCTTCACCGCTGCCATGGTCTGGGTTTACACACTGATGAAGCACAGGTAAACACTGACTCACTAACACCTCTTAGTTTCAGCTGAGGCCAGAGGAACTCAGTTAGAGCTCAGAGCTCAAAGGTTGTCATTGTGTTATCAGCTACAGTGAACAATCCCAGCCTCACCAACAATGTGTGCCATTTGTTACCTGCAGGTACAGTGTGTTTAAGATCCACTGGCTGATGGCAGCGCTCGCTTTCACCAAGTCCATCTCCCTGGTTTTCCACAGTGTAAGTACATATTTGAAAGTGTTATCTGTTTTTATATATAAATTCATCTTTAATGTGGATTAATCTCTCTGTGCCTCAGATTAACTATCACTTCATCAACACTGAGGGCCATCCCATTGAAGGCTGGGCCGTCATGTATTACATCACTCACCTGTAAGTACCATTTCTTATTAAGTTAACACAATATTTAGCCGTGTTAGGGCCCAAGAAGGCAAAAAACACTGTTTTTGTCCTGATTTATTAATGTTTTGCATACATAACACATTCATGATTCCATGGCATTATATGAATGTCTAATAGGCAGAGATTATATACAGTAAAGTATTTAAAGCTTAGGACTTGTGTGTATATTTAATGTTTCAGACTGAAGGGGGCGCTTCTCTTCATCACCCTTGCTCTGATCGGAACTGGCTGGGCCTTCGTTAAATACATCCTGTCTGACAAGGAGAAGAAGATCTTCATGATCGTCATCCCTCTGCAGGTGAGAGTGTGTTGTTGTGGAAGAAGTACGCTAAGTCAAAGTAGTAATACAAAATTGTTAAAATACCCAGGAAACCGTTGTTGTTGGCTTGGGAAACGCTAGGTGTGTGCGGGCCTGGGAAACAGTAGTTGTGTGTGGGGAAAAAGTAGATGTGTGCGGGCCAGGGAAACAGTAGTTGTGTGCTGGGAAACAGTAGTTGTGTGCGGGCCAGGGAAACAGTAGTTGTGTGCGGGCCTGGGAAACAGTAGTTGTGTGTGGGAAACAGTAGTTGTGTGTGGGAAACAGTAGTTGTGTGTGGGAAACAGTAGTTGTGTGTGGGAAACAGTAGTTGTGTGCGGGAAACAGTAGTTGTGAGCGGGCCAGGGAAACAGCAGTTTTGTGCGGGCCTGGGAAACAGTAGTTGTGTGTGGGAAACAGTAGTTGTGTGCGGGCCAGGGAAACAGTAGTTGTGTGCGGGGAAACAGTAGTTGTGTGGTCGAAACAGTAGTTGTGTGCAGGCCAGGGAAACAGTAGTTGTGTGTGGGAAACAGTAGTTTTGTGCGGGAAACAGTAGTTGTGTGCGGGCCAGGGAAACAGTAGTTGTGTGCGGGCCTGGGAAACAGTAGATGTGTGTGGGCCAGGGAAACAGTAGTTGTGTGGCCGAAACAGTAGTTGTGTGCGGGCCTGGGAAACAGTAGATGTGTGTGGGAAACAGTAGTTGTGTGTGGGAAACAGTAGATGTGTGTGGGAAACAGTAGTTGTGTGCGGGCCAGGGAAACAGTAGTTGTGTGTGGGAAACAGTAGTTGTGTGTGGGAAACAGTAGTTGTGTGTGGGAAACAGTAGTTGTGTGCGGGCCAGGGAAACAGTAGTTGTGTGTGGGAAACAGTAGTTGTGTGTGGGAAACAGTAGTTGTGTGTGGGAAACAGTAGTTGTGTGTGGGAAACAGTAGTTGTGTGTGGGAAACAGTAGTTGTGTGCGGGCCTGGGAAACAGTAGTTGTGTGCGGGCCAGGGAAACAGTAGTTGTGTGTGGGAAACAGTAGCTGTGTGTGGGAAACAGTAGATGTGTGCGGGCCTGGGAAACAGTAGTTGTGTGCGGGCCTGGGAAACAGTAGTTGTGTGTGGGAAACAGTAGTTGTGTGCGGGCCTGGGAAACAGTAGTTGTGTGCGGGCGTTGTGTGCGGGCCTGGGAAACAGTAGTTGTGTGTGGGCCTGGGAAACAGTAGTTGTGTGCGGGCCAGGGAAACAGTAGTTGTGTGTGGGCCTGGGAAACAGTAGTTGTGTGCGGGCCTGGGAAACAGTAGTTGTGTGTGGGAAACAGTAGTTGTGTGCGGGAAACAGTAGTTGTGTGCAGGCCTGGGAAACAGTAGTTGTGTGCGGGAAACAGTAGTTGTGTGCGGGCCTGGGAAACAGTAGTTGTGTGCGGGCCTGGGAAACAGTAGTTGTGTGCGGGAAACAGTAGATGTGTGCGGGCCTGGGAAACAGTAGTTGTGTGCGGGCCTGGGAAACAGTAGTTGTGTGCGGGCCTGGGAAACAGTAGTTGTGTACGGGCCTGGGAAACAGTAGTTGTGTGTGGGAAACAGTAGTTGTGTGCGGACCTGGGAAACAGTAGTTGTGTGCGGGCCTGGGAAACAGTAGATGTGTGCGGGCCTGGGAAACAGTAGATGTGTGCGGGCCTGGCAAACAGGTGTGTGATTGTAGTTGTTTTAGACTCAGAGTTTGTGTTGCTGCAGGTCCTGGCTAACGTGGCGTACATCATCATCGAGTCGACAGAGGAGGGCTCCATCGAGTACTACCTGTGGAAGGAGATCCTGTTCCTGGTGGACCTCATATGCTGCGGAGCCATCCTGTTCCCCGTCGTCTGGTCAGTGTTTTAATCTTTATTACAACATCCACTAGCTGTGTTTGTATGCAGATCTCAATCGTTGCTGTGTTTTCAGGTCCATCCGTCACCTGCAGGAGGCATCCAGCACCGATGGCAAAGGTGAGTCCACCTCAGATGCAGCGTGAAGCTTTCATTAAACCCAGTTATTTGTTTAACTCTGGCTCTATCTCTTTCAGCCGCTATGAATCTGGAGAAGCTCAAACTGTTCAGGCATTATTATGTGATGGTGAGTGCGGCCCAGCTGTGTTTGGTGGTGGCGGCGAGGCACTGTGGCATCATGGGAGTTGTAGTCTACAGATTATTCTAGTTGGAGTTCAGTTCTTCAGTCAGAAAGTGGAGTACTCAGTTTGTATTGCTTTGGTTTATGTTTTAATATTCCTCCCTGTGATTTTCAGATTGTGTGTTATATCTACTTCACGAGGATTATCGCCATCCTGCTGAAGGTCACCATGCCGTTCCAGTGGCAGTGGTGCTACGAGGTGAGACAACAACAACAACACACTTTATGTTGATGCCCTCACATGTAGATTTGGACATACTAACAGATACAAAGGAGGATACCTCGTTCTTAAATATCCTAATTTATTTGATTCTTGTGTCTCTGCAGTTTCTAGTGGAGGTTTCCACTCTGATCTTCTTCGTGTTGACGGGCTACAAGTTCAGACCAGCGTCCAACAACCCGTACCTGCAGCTTCCCCAGGACGAGGAGGACGTGGAGATGGATGAAGTGTGAGCGCACCATGACTTTTAATATGTGGTTTATGGATGCATTGGCTAAAGAATTCCTCCTAATTAACCGTCATTGATTTATGGTCGCTCTTTTAAATGTAAGCGACTCATGTCCTCTCTATGAACAGGTGTGGGGAGCTGATGGCAGAAGCTGGTGTGTTTTGATTGGCTGTAATTGATGTCCTCCTTTGAATACTCACTCTTTGTCCCTCCTGCAGAGTGACTGAGTCCGGCGCTCTGGAGGGAATCTCCAAAGTGAAGAAGACTTGTAACGGACGCGATCGCCCGAAAGAGTCCACCTTGTGAGCTTGAACCTGCATCCTTGGAGGAGGAGGTGGGGGGTACTCAACATGGACCAAGCCCCCTCCTCCCACACCAGATTCCCTTTTGAACTCTCGGAGAGGTTGCAGTGGTCCTGTCCACTGTCTGGCTATGCAAAAACAAAAAGACAAATTTTGTTGGACGCTCTCCATTTCCTCGAAAACACTCCACCCAGAAACTGTGGAGGGACGGATGGGGGTCTCTAATGTCCCTCTCCCCAAAGATAATTATCATTTTAGTGACTTGCTTTCGGGTGTGTTTATATCGGCTATTTAAACGGTACTGCTGCCGGTCGTACCTGTGCTGTGTGAGTGTGAATGTCAGACGACTTTAAATCAACTGTAATGTTTTTTATCTTCCCTTCTGGAGACCAAAGGCTAAATCAGTATATCTTTAACATTTAGAAAGGAAGCTTTGGAGTCATCCAGCCGCCACAACAACACAGAGGGTGTGGTATTCCTGTGGAGGGCCCTGAAGGCAACTGGTCCAATGGGACTTCTGGGACACCAGTATACAGCGGATGATCTCCACATGATGAAACCAAAGCTTCCTTTCAACACGTTCTCTTCCCGCTCTCACAGGTCGTTTTCCAGCTTCACAACAACACTGTACGCTATATGTTACTCTGTTTTCCCATGAATGGAAATATATGAAAGGTTGTCTATTTGAATATATTTCTTATTGCGTATTGAAATGTTATATTTCAGTATTATTCCTGAGAGTCGGGCCGCTGCTGTAATTGAATGCTTTAGTGTATGTGAAGCCCAGACCTTAATACATCTCTAATCACCAGAAGGGGGGGGGGCGCGCGCAGAGGAGAGACCCGACGGATGAGTTCTGAATCCTCTGGCTTTCGGTTTTACTTTTGTGCTCTAGATGTGAAGCTTATTTTATTAATTATTGAAGACTTAAAAGATGTAAATAGGACTGAGGACACCGAGAGGAAGGCACTTTCAGGAGGAGGCTTTGAGACGCGTTCTGTTCTGATTCTTTTCGAGGATGCAGCAAATGAGAGGAGGCTACCTGTACAGGTGTGATGGTTGAGAGGGAACAGGAAGTTACAGCGAAGGTGTGATGTCTGTGTGAACTGTCACAATAAAGCTGGTGTTCTGGAAATGTGTATTTACTGTGTGGAATGATTCAGTGTTTAATCTAACCTTTTACAGAGCTGATGGGGGGGGGGGGAACATTTCAGGATTTAAAATGTTACTTTAGAGGAAAAATACACAAGGTTCTCTGAGATTATAGAGTAGGAAATTTAAGAGAAAAACTAAAACATCTGAGAGAAAAGATCAAGAGAACATTTTTCCTTTTCCTCACAGGGTATACATGAATACAAATTATGGACAATGACACAAAAACAAAAGGAAAAACTAATAAAAAGAGAGGGAGTCCCTCAGAGATCAAGAGGATCAAAAATAAATACATTTGTATGAGATGAAAGTAAAATATGTACAGAATAAAAGTTTAATATGAGATGATGTCTCATGAAATAATTAGGGGTGTGTTCTTATATTATATAAGCTAAATGAAAACTCAGAAACTTTGATTAAAAAATTACTCATTTGAAAATCAAGCATCCTTTACAAAACATAAAAAATGACGATGTGGATTTAGAGGTTTCTTTACAGTAGTCTGAACGAAGACATGTTAGAGAAGATAAGTATCCAAAATGACTGAGTGTATGAAAACAGTTTAAAGAGAGAAACTCCCTCTGGAGGAACTCAGGGATTTCAGCCTCTGCAGACCATTGACCTGCACTAACACCTATAGGCCTACAGGAGAGGAACAGGGCCTCTTTAATGTCTCCTTGATGACGGCAGACTGATCATGTGTCCGGTGAGCTTCATCAGCCCCTCCCCCTCCTCCTCCTCCTCCTCCTCCTCTCTGCAGTCAGAGTGCAGCAGACTGCAGTCTCTCCTCTCTCCTCCCTGCAGTTGGACCAGCACTATGTGAGTACCAGCTCTTTATTCTCTCCCTTCGTCATGAGCCATAATACCAGAACATTGGGAGCAGTTTCTTCAGGAGGTGCAGACTCTTCCTGCTGCATCTTGTCCTAAATATCTGATCTTTCTCTGTCTGTGAATGAGATGTTTGGTTGATCGGAGGTTGTGATGGAGGGATGTGAAGAGCTGTTTCTGTTTGACCTCGAACGCCTTTGATTGGAGGCAGTGAGCCTGATGATGCAGCACTTCTCTGTCTTTGCATCGTCTGAGACACGTGTCTCGTTTCCTGCAGTGAAACTCAGGACTGCAGCACTGATGCCTTCAAAGAGCTCACTCTGCAAATCTATCCTGTCTAATTCTTTGGACTAGACTTTCTTTCTTTTTTTAAATGTCCTTTCTTATTTATTTATTATTTTATTTATAGTTTTTATTATTATTGTATAACTTTGTATTATTTTTAATTATATTTTTTATATTTAAAAATAATAATTATGTGGAGTTAATTTTAACCCTCTGAATATTTTGCACATTTCTTTTAAACACTATCGTCTTTTAAATCTACACTCTCCACTTCAAACTCTGAACAATTGCCATATATTTTACTGTCAGTAGTTTTTGTGTATTTATATTTTGTGACTTCTTGTAGAACAGAGCGCCAAAGGGATGACGTATTTCTTTAGGCCAACCCGGAAGTAAGCTTCATGAGTTCCTTCGACAACAAAGCAATGCGATTTCTCCGTAGGATTTTGGAATATTGTAAAAAAATAAGACCTGTGGGGTCACTGCTGATGTGTTTAATGTCGTAGAACAAAACGTTATCCGTCTCTTAAATTTGTGTCAGCCACAGACTTTATTTCGAGATATTTTCCGAAATCCCACTGACTCTAAGACGAGGGAACCGGAAGTTGTAAAATGCTGACTCACTTCCGGGTTTTCGGACTCGTTCCTGCGGCACTCTGCATGGGGTACAAATAAAAATAGACAAAGTGAGTAAAATAGATATGAGTTTTGGTGTATTTTGGATAAATGATTAATGCAAGATGGATCGCCCAAGTTATTAAATAAATGTAAACATAGTAGAAGTATAAAATACTCGGGTAAATCTCCCAGTGATCCCAGGCTGCAGTATTTCAGTCAGAGTATTTCTTTATCACTCGTCCTCCTTTCTTCCTCAGGGCTTTCGTCTCAGTTTTGGCGTTTCTGACCCTCGCCGTCGCTGCTGAAGGAAGCGTCGGGTAAGTGGATCCCTGCAGGACCATTGAGCACATCCAATGAACCAGTCAGAAAAAACCAACCACGCAGCCAGAGTCAGGGAGTAGAGGTACTAAAGGAGGAGTGATGAAGTAGACCTTTGTTTGTGGGGCCATGACGAGTCTCTGCTGGAAAGGGTTTGGCTTCAGGGACAGGGATCCTATTTGACCAAACATCTTGGATTGTTGTCTTTATATTAATTATACATTTTATTTGAATTGCACTTTTCATTTCAGCAATCTCAAAAGTTAAACGGTTCGAGTTAAAAGGAGAACCTATAAAAGACGTTTAGCAAAATGCTTTTTTAGAAAGATGTGTTTTTAGGTTTCTTTTAAAGACATCTGTAGTCTGTGGCCCTCAGGTGGTCAGGGAGGGCGTTCCACAGCCTTTACATTTCAATCTGTGGCAGAAAGCTGATATTTAAAAGTGACCTTTATTTTGAAAAGCAAATTGCAAACCTTGCTCATGAAGAGTGAAGTTTCTATCTCTGTTACAGACCAAGCTCCAACAGCAGCTTCTGCACCGAGTCCAAGGAGTGCCTGGAATATCAGCTGGTCTGCAAAACAGACGAATATGAGGTGTGTGTGTCTGTGTGTGTGTGTGTGTGTGTCAGGGGTTTGTTAAAGTTTGTTACTGATGGCTGGAATCAAGTAACAGATATATATTTTCATAATCATTGTTAAACTTCTGTGTGTGTGTGTGTGTGTGTGTGTGTGTGTGTGTGTGTGTCCAGGTGCGCCACTACAGTCCGACCCGCTGGGTGTCCACAGATGCAGAGGCTTATTTTATGGGAGTGGGAGCAGCGATGGCCTTCAGGAGACTCTTCCAGTTCATCACCGGGGCCAACGAGGGGGGTGAGGAGACCTCCACAGATCAGACCCTTCCGTTACA
This sequence comes from Eleginops maclovinus, assembly GCF_036324505.1. Classification (NCBI taxonomy): domain Eukaryota; kingdom Metazoa; phylum Chordata; class Actinopteri; order Perciformes; family Eleginopidae; genus Eleginops; species Eleginops maclovinus. Next base: position 1,436,136 of record NC_086352.1, read on the forward strand.
GACACATGTGGAAACCTCTGGCTGTAACATGTCAGGAATATGAGCCTGGCTATAACACGTGTCATAACTCTGACTATAATCTCAGAACTGTCAGAATTCAGGAAAAATGTCATGAACAAATACAATTCTAAATAAGATCAGAATTGAGAAAAGTCAGAATTTTGATATCAAGGTAATAATTCTGAAAAAGTCAACACTTTTGAAAACGATCTTAATTTTTGAAAAACTCTGAAAAAAATCATCATTCTGAAAAATCTGAGAAAAAGGTAATCTACAAAAAGCCAGTTTTTTGAATCTCAAACTCAAAATTCTTCCAAAATGTTTTATAATTTAGGGTCTTAGTTTCATGGTGAAACCCGGTACAGGTTTCCCCTGATCCCCTGCAGTGCTTCCTGTTAACTCAGTGTTTCTGTGTGTGTGTCATCAGGAGTCCAGATGGAGATGACCGCCCCCGTCCTGGTGAAGATCCCGGAGGAGACCAGGATGTGGGAACCAGCCGTCTACACACTCAGCTTCCCGCTGCCGGCAGCCTATCAGGATGAGCCGCCAGCGCCAACCAATGACAAGGTTCAGAGATTCAGATATCAACACACTGCTGTAGTTCCTTTATAGCCCAACATTGATGGTGTGTGTGTGTGTGTGTGTGTGTGTGTGTGTGTGTGTGTGTGTAGCTGTACTTCACGGAGATGCCGGAGATGGATGTGTATGTGCGGGGGTACGGGGGCTGGATGCTGTCCGTCACCTCCCGGCTGCACGCCCACCTCCTGACCAAAGAGCTGGCTAGGGTCGGAGCCTCGTACAACCACAGCTACCACTACGGAGTGGGATACGACAGGTACACACACTCCACCAGCAGAACCACAACCAGTTCCATTACCAAGTAGGGTTACACACACCAGGACACCAAATAACATCTCTGTTGATAAAAGGTCTGAAAGATAAGACAACACTGAACGAGGAGGCTGTACGAGCTCACTGCTAAATGTGTGTGTGTGTGTGTGTGTGTGTGTGTGTGTGTGTGTGTGTGTGTGTGTGTGTGTGTGTGTGTGTGTGTGTGTGTGTGTGTGTGTGTGTGTGTGTGTGTGTGTGTGTGTGTGTGTGTGTGTGTGTGTGTGTGTGTGTGTGTGTGTGTGTGTGCGTGTGTGTGTAGTCCCTTGAAGCTGTTGAACAGGCACAACGAGGTGTGGTACGTGGCCGAGGGGGGTGTAGTTTGCACGGATCCTCAGGAGCCGACCCCCCCTCACACCCCCGGGCCGACTACTCCCCTCTCCCCCACAGACTCTGCCGACCCCCCCCTCCCACACACACTCTCCGACTCCCCCGTTCTCACCCCCGCCTCCAACCTGTCCTCAGCATCCAACTCCTCAGAGCCCCCCGCCTTCCCCCAATCTGACGCCAGTCCCTCGTCCAGCAACCCCCCCACCTCCACCGTCATCGTGCAGGACCCGACCCCTGCCCCCGCCGCTTCAGTGAGCCCCTCCCTGCAGCCCGACGCCCCCCTGGGGAACAGCACCACCCTCCCCCTCGCCCTCAGCACTGGGGGGCCACGAGCTGACACCCCCCAAGAGGAGGCTCACTAGCAATGCTTTAATTTAAAGGAATGTTTCACCGTCAGATAAAGCCATTTATACGCCAGTTACCCCCCCAGAGTGGAAATCGACTGGGGTGGGGGGGGGCTGACGTATGAACGATGAGTCTGTGGTGAAGCTTTGCACCTGCAGCCCATCACCCCCATCCCCCCCATCACCCACATCACCCACATCATCCCCATCCCCCCCATCACCCCCATCATCCCCATCACCCACATCACCCACATCATCCCCACATCATCTCCATCACCCCCATCATCCCCATCCCCACCATCACCCCCATCACCCCCATCATCCCCACCACCCCCATCACCCCCATCACCCCATCACCCTCATCACCCCGTCACCCCATCCCCACCATCACCCCCACCACCCCCATCATCCCCACCACCCCCATCATCCCCACCACCCCCCATCACCCCCATCACCCTCATCACCCCATCACCCCATCATCCCCGTCACCCCATCCCCACCATCACCCCCATCACCCCCATCACCCTCATCACCCCATCACCCCATCATCCCCATCACCCCCATCATCCCCACCACCCCCATCACCCTCATCACCCTCATCACCCCCATCATCCCCGTCACCCCATCATCCCTATCACCCCCATTAAACCCCACCCCGATCAGCTGATATATAATAACTAATATTCCCATGACTGTGTCTGAGCTCCTGCTGTGTTCTGAGGAAGGTGCAATAAAAACCAAAACAAACCGTCCTCAGACGTCTTGATTTATTCCTGACTCTTCAGAGGAATAATTGTATTTATTAAACTGATTATTTCTGGGATGGAAAAATTCTTTGGTGTTGGATTGTTTGTGTGAAAATAATTCACAGAACAAAAATCTGTGTTTTTGGATGTTATGACGTTTAAACACTAAGAACGGGTTTTGATGGAGGAGAGACAGACAGAGGAAAGAGCTGTTTGGACCGAGACCTTTGGATTCTAAGAGTGGAAGAGCACAGCGTTTCTTAGATCAAAGAAAACATGTAAAGACTTTAGACTTTGGTCTTTTATGATATAAACTGGATAAAAAAAAGGCACAAAATATGGAAAAATATTTGGAAAGGAAATGTTGAAAAGTATAGAAAATGTCCCAGTAAGGAATTCTAAAACATATGACAGTCCATACAAGCGGGTACAAGTGGGTACAAGCTGCCGAAATGGGATTTCTCCGCAGGGTGGCTGGCATCTCCCTTAGGGATAAGGTAAGAAGTTCAGTCATCCGGGAGGGACTCGGAGTAGAACCGCTGCTCCTTCGCGCTGAAAGGAGCCAGTTGAGGTGGTTCGGGCACCTAGTGAGGAAGCCACCTGGGCGCCTCCCTAGGGAGGTGTTCCAGGCACGTCCAGCTGGGAAGAGACCGAGGGGTAGACCTAGGACCAGGTGGAGGGACTATATGTCTTCGCTGGCCTGGGAGCGCCTTGGAATCCCCCAGTCAGAGCTGGTTGATGTGGCCAGGGAAAGAGAAGAATGGGGCTCTCTGCTGGAGCTGTTACCTCCGAGACCCTGAAGGATCAGCGGGAGAAGATGGTGGATGATGTAGAAAATATGAACCAAAAAGCCAGTGTAGTTTTTGGATAAATATTGACAAAGTAAATGTTTAAAAAAAGGACAAACTAAAGAATAGTTTGTCAAAAATATTCCAAAAAGCTTTGTGATATACTCTCTCCACAAATCTGAACATGAATTCATTTTAATCTGTGAACGAAAAGCAGAGACAGAAACATTTTGCAGTTTAATCCAGTTGTTTTATTTCACACAGGAATGCTGGTCTGAAACACGTCTTTCTAACTGGGAGCGCTCTGCTGCCGGGAGGGGGGGTCAACACCTTCCTTCACCCTGCCTCCATAAAAACGACCATGTATTCCCTTCCTTCTGTTGTCTCACTAAAGGTGTGTCTAGCAGCTGTAGACACCAAGAAATGTCCATACCAGATTTAATGTACACTATGTTTAGTGTAATGCCAGCCCGACGGCACTACAGCTCTCCTGAGCCCACCAGAGAATATTCCCCCCCACAGAAGGAAGGAGCTGCTGGTCGGTCGCTGGCTAGCTTGGTTAGCTTGTTAACAGATTGATGCAAACCAGCCGTCTATAACTCCAACCCTCCCACAGAATAACTACCCAGCATGCAGCATGTTTCTGGCAGTTAAAATGTCCCTCTGACGCATCGGGGGCCTGGACCACCTTGTGATGAGACCCCGTCCCGGCAGGGAGTGCAGGCATTGTGATGAAGTATGATCACATGGTGTCAGTGTTTGAATGGCTAAGAAGCAGTCCTTCTCCGGCATCGGACGCTTATGGCTATCCTTCAACGACATAGTGTGCTTTGATCCTACAAAATCAAACACGAGAAGGCCTTTCCTGTTGTCTGTCTGGATGTATGAAACTCAGGAGGGGGGGGGGGGATATTACAAAACATTCCTCTGCTAGGTTCAGCAGGAGAAGCTGTGCTGTTCATACACTTTAATAAGGGGGGGGGTACAAATGATTTTTATAGCATTTTGTATTTCTAGTAAATCCAAAGTATGCACAATCATCCAGATTTATCCAAAGTGCAACATCCTGATCGCAGTGAGGGCGATATTTGGTAAAAACATGTGAACACATCAGAGACTGTGAACAGACTGAAAATACAATCACAGCACGCTCCTCGAGATACGGAAGAGGATCAGGGTCACGTGAAGATCGGACCAACAGAAAAGAGTCGGAATTTAGATTTTTTTCTAAATTTTCGATTTTTTCTAAATTTTAGATTTTTTTCACAAACTTTTTCGGCAAAATTCTGACATAAATTCAGTCCTTTTTCTCAGAATTTAGATTTTTCTCCTCGATTTCAGAAAAGATTTCTCAAATTTTTCACAGAATTCAGTTTTGGAGAATCCAGCCGTGTCTGAGGTGTTTCGATCGAGTTGCGGCTGCTGGACCCTTTGGAGAGTCTTCAGGAGTCCAAGGCCCGCCGATTGGGAAGGAAGAGGACGACTGGTCCTGATACTTGCTGGGGAGACCCGCCACAAATGGGGGAGGGTGTCCACGTTGTGTGTGGGTGGTCAGATCTCAAGATGTTTCCACAGGTAACCCTAATCCTCCTGGTTAATATATTTCTGAATTATAATGTGAATAATATTTCAGAGATGATCGCTCGGGTCCAGAACATTTCCTCAGAATAATCTCATCCAGACGCTGCAGCTCTCTGAAGCCTCACCTGAAATAAACTGGAAACAGTCTTCTCTAAACTTCGTCCGAGTCTCACTTGGAGATGATGGCCTTCTTGGTGATGCTGGCCCTGCGGCTGCCTCCTCCTCCTCCTGCTGCACCTCCTCCTACTGCTCCTCCTGCTGCACCTCCTGCATGCCAGAGGCTGCCGGGGATGGTGAAGGCGTCCACGCTCATGCCCATGGTCTTGGAGGGGATGGCGCTGAACTGCTTCCTGTCCGAGCTGTACTTGTAGATGGACTCCACCTGGGCGGAGCTGACGGAGCGCGGGCCAACGCCGCTCAGCCGCACCAGCTCCTGAGAGTCCGGGTTCAGGGTGTAAACGCCCCGGAACTGACAGCTGGAGTCCCGGAAGAGGATCAGGAAGTGGTGGGCGGGACTCTTCTCCATCTCCTAGGGGCGGAGCCAAACATTAATACACCTTTATCTGCCGTGAGGATCTCAGGGGTTTTACTGAGTCTATATGTAAATATGCATTTTGCTTTTTCTATCATAAGACTTTTCCTAGTCATTTATCAATCACTGTCACTAATATATACCATACAGACTTTATTTGAGTAAACAAAGTGCCAAACAGTAAGTGTATGTAATGGAATAGTTCATCGTTTCTTTACGTTCTGTTTTTGTTTGAAGTGAATGTTTTATTGTTATCATTTAGTGTTTTTATTCAAGTGAGTTAAAGTAGTTTCTATGCTCTTAATTTGAAGGCATGTTTGGGCACTGGGTTTAATGTATATATGGGAGACAGGTGGAGGTGGGAGCAGAGCACCAGTAGGCACAGCGTTCTGTACCGGGTGGAGCCTCAACGAGAGCCACAGGAAGGACTTCGGAAGGAAACTGTGTTCTTTCGTTAAATGATATTGGATCATGCCAACGGAGACTCTTGCCTGGACTCTTAAGAACATGTTCTGTTATAGCTTCTAGGATTTGGCCGCTACAATTCCTCTAACCCTAACCGACCCCCTGACAGCAGACTATATGAATCATACGTATCTTTCTATTGACACCTTCAGTAGGATTTTTAATGCACGTTACGATTTAAATGTTGTGTATTTCTCGAGGCGTTCCTCAGGGAGGCGTTTCTCAGGGAGGCGTACCTCCACGGTCTTGTTCTTCTGAGTCTCGTTGACCTTCCCCGCGAGGCAACAGCGCGACAGAGCGTTGTGGATGATGAACTTGTTGGACTTGAAGCTCGGCTCCTTGAACAGTTTGGGACCTGCAGACACAAAGAGGTCCAACCTGAGTACCAACACAAGTACTTTAGAAATATATGTACTCAATAGCAGGTATTAGTACTGCACCGGTGTACTCGGGGGCTGCCGGGGCCTCACCGTCCTTCTCTCCGTTCTGATTCACCAGTTTAGTCGGGGTCACACAGACTAACGGGGAGTCTGGGCGACTGCTGGAGGAAGAGCAGTTCAGATCTGTATTATATAAATGCACCAGAGCAATATATGAAGATAGTATCTATAAATCTCTGCAGCAGTTTACCTCAGGGCTTTCTTAGGGGGGGTTCTGTTCCCGGGCTCGTCCAGCACCGTCAGGTTAAGGGAGGGGTTCGAGTGGACTTTGGTCAACTTAGCGCCTGGAGGAACAGACGAAACGAGAAAGGAAAATACGGGTTAGTGGAAAAGTGGATTGCAATTGGTCGCTCCATTATTTCTGTATCGCAGATCGCTGCTGAGGACGAAGAGGCCGACTGAACACTGTGGAACACTCACGCTCCTATTGGCTAGTGCTCCAACACATTGTACGCGATAGGCTAAGGGGCGGGACATCTCTAAGCTGTTGACCAATCATAACAGAGTCGGGGAGCAAACCAATCAGAGCAGACTGGGCAGGAAAGGGACTCTTAGGACTAAAAGAGTCTCACAGTTTCCTACATATAAAATGTCCCATCAGTCACATTATTGAGTTATTTAGTGAGTAGTTGTGTAATAAGCAGGATAATATGCAGCCAGCCCTCGTAAGGGACTTCAGAGTCCTGAATCATCTGCAACACCCTTCTAAGTTACTGGTTTCCAGTACCGGCGGTTCCCTTGGCGGGACTCAGGGACAGCTTGGTCTCCTCGCGGGTCATACTGCGAGGACGGGACCGGGTCTTCTTGGCGGAGGAGTGTCCCTGACTGCTGAGTTTCTCCTGGAGCCTTTTGTCGAAGTTGTCCATGATCTTGAGTTGGTGCCGCCGCTCGTACTCCAGTCTCGTGAAGGTTCCCCGCCTGAAAGGTGTATCGGGAGGAGTGGGGGAGGGGGAGGTGTGGCCTGCAGGGGGGGTGGAGCAGGGTCTGTAACCGAGAGGAGTGGGGTTACTTTCCCTCAGGGATGGATGGTAACTATTCCACTACACCATGACAGTAATCTACAACGAGTTACCTGTTCTCCCTCTCCTGCTCGTTCACCTGCCTCCTCTTCCTCAGCTCCTCAGCTCTCCTCTGCTGTTTCTCCAGGAGCAGAGCTCTGCGCTGGGCCATCTCCTCCTCACTGTGCACCTCCCCCTGCAACCATACAACCACACACACAAACAGCATCATAAACACAGAATCATACACCGACTGTCATGGCAGAATTATCCCTCCGTCCCTTCACCCCTTAACCCCTTCACCCCTTAACCCCTTCACCCCTTAACCCCTTCGCCCCTTTATCCCTCCATCCCTTCGCCCCTTCCTCCCTTCCTCCCTTCGCCCCTTCCTCCCTTCCTCCCTTCGCCCCTTCCTCCCTTCCTCCCTTCGCCACTTCACGCCTTCCTCCCTTCGGCCCTGCTGTATTTAAATCTTTGTTCACTTCTGTGTTGTTTACCATCACTCACCTGAAAGAAGAATCCGATCCCTCCTCTTGGCCCGGGCTCGTTTTGCTCCAGACTTTCTTCCAAAGGTTCCGTCCGTTGTGCTTCGGATTCAGCTTCCTGTTCGGGCAAACAACCACCTCCTGCTGCCAGGTCCGGCTGCTCTACGGGGTCCAGAGGGTCAGCAGCGAGTCCACCTGCAGGATCCACCCCAGACTCTGTGTGGTCGCTCATAGAATCTGAAGAAAACTCCTGCCCTTCATCCGTTGGTACGTCGCTGCCCCCCTCCGGCCCTCCAACAGAGGACAGCGACACCTCGATCATGCTGCATCTTTTCCCTGCACCTTCTGCACCTAAAGCAGCAGAAAGAGACAAAGACTCGCTCTCAAAGGAGCACTCGGAGGGCGCCCCGGAGCTGCTTCGACCTGTCTGCCGATCATGTCGAGGTAAGACCGGCAGCCCTCCCACAGCCTCCATGTCCTCCAGGTCCATGCTGAACTGAGTCGGGGTCTCACTGGAGGCCGTGTCCGAGGTATTTCCATCAGCTTGCGGTTGCTGGACACCGTGCAGAGAGTCTTCAGGAGTCCGAGGCCCACCGATTCGGAAGGAAGAGGACGACTGGTCCTGATACTTGCTGGGGGAAACCCGCCTCAAATGGGGGAGGGTGTCCACGTTGTGTGTCGGTGCCAAGGCCCGGTTGTATGTGGGAAACTTGAGTTCGGAGGGTCTTGGGTGAGGAGGATTTTGGGCACGAGGATGGTGCTTCGGGCTGCGGTGAGTCGAGGAGGACTGGATCTTTGTGCGAGGAGTCGGGCAGGAGGACGAGATGATAGTCTTTGGGGAGGCGGAGGAGGGTGGAAGGTGAGAGCGCCGGGACGGGGAGTTGGCAGCACCGAGAGCAGGGATCATCCAGGCTTTGCTGATGCTCCTCGAAGAAGACTTGGTTGGGGTTCTTGGAGGTGTCTTTGTCGGGGTGTGAGGGGGTGTTTTGGCGGTACTTCTAGGTGTGGATTTTGAAGCGGTTCTGGATGTGTTTGTGGGTCTTTGGTTGCTCATGAGCTGCTGCTGCTGATCTGTGAGTTTCTGCATGTCCTTCTGTAGAGACTGCAGAGCTTCACTCAGCTTCTGTACCACCTCGTTGCACTCCACGAAGGCAGCCTCTCCCACCTTCTCTTGAAATGTCTTACTTTCAATGGAGAATGTGACCTGCTTCTCAAACCGGGGAGGGTTGGTAACAGATGGCTTCTCTTTCTCCTTCTCTTCCCTCTCCTCCTCCTGTTTCAGTTGCGCCTCCATGCAAGTGAGGCTCTCCTCCAGGGTGAGATTAGCCTCCTCAGCTCCCGCCCCTCCCCCCTCTCCTTGCTCTCTTTTCAGTTGCAAAAAGGCAGTTTTTCCGAGCCTCTGTCTGTGCTTGGCAAAGATGGCTTCGATGCGTCTTTTTTGGGCTTCGATGCTTTTGCGTTTTTCCTCCAGGCGAGCGCCTAACTCCCAGGCCTCAGAGACTGGTTCAGGACCTCTGAAGCCGGGGCTGTCCTGGTGTCCAGGTTCCCCTGCTGGGGTGGAGGGCGTATGAGGAGTCCCTGGGGTTGTCGGAGCAGAGGCCGACTCCCCTCCAGCAGCAGCAGGATGTCTTCTTCTGTGGTCCCGTCGCTCTGCAAAGCTGGTCATGCGTGGACTGTTGCTGTTTCCCTGGCGCCCGCTGCCGGGTCGCATGTTACCCGGGGCGTTTCTGGGCGTATCATCCGATGCTTCAGAAGAGTCCATGCTGCCGTCCCGCAGAACAGAGTCGTCATCACGGGACATATCAGAGGTCCGTCCTGCCCTCTCCTTCGTCTCTCCTCTTCCTCTTCTTTCATTGCCTCCCACTTCCCCACCGATTGGCCGGTGGAGGACTCCGGAGCGACAGGGAGCGGAGCTGCTGAGCTGATCCTCCTCGGGGGAGTGCAGGAAGAAACCTGCAGGGGCTCCTTCGGGACGTAACCTAGGCTCGGGTCTCGATCCCAACACTCCTTTTCCACTTTTCTCTGGTGTCCTTCCCTTCTTGGGGGTCTGCACCACCTGCAGGGCCTCCTCGATGGTGGGTAGCTCTCCCAGGGGCGTTGTATGGGCGTACGGGCCCCAGGACGAGCGCTGCGATGGGGCTGAAGTGCTGACCAGTTGGCTCAGGTCCTCCGACGGGCTGTACGGGACACAAGGCTTCACAGAGGAGGTCATGGCAGGGATGCCAGCGGAGAGGCTGTCCGAGCTGATGGAGCGAAAGACAGCATCGATCGGGTTTCCCATCACAATGTCGACATCACTGTCCAGCCCGAATGGGATGCTGAACGTCACCGCCGACAGAGGACGGCTGCAAGGACCAACGGATGGGTTGTGAAAACAAGAACGTATAAGCAGAGACAATGGAAGCCAATGGAAGAAGACCCTGGAGTATAACTACCTGATTTGTTTCTTTGTCCAACTTTTGTTTTCTGGAAAGACACAACAAGAAAAGATCTCAAGTTAAAAAGTCTATTAAAGAATATGTTGCTTACATTAATGATGGAGGGTATTCACCTTTACTGGTATGTACTGCTCCACTACTAGGTGTTTCTTACCTGGGGACACTGGGGAGCTGATGGGCACAAAGGGTTGTTTGAAGATGAAAGCAGGAGAACCACTGAAACACAGAAATACAACTCTCATCATGAACAAATACAACACACTTCCTGTCCACTGGTCTGGAGGTCAGTGCTTTTCTGAATGTGTTTTTGGTCCATCCTGCTCCTGCTAATTTGCCAACAGTCTTTCTAATTCAATTCAGTTTGAAGCATCCCATAGTTTATAAGATAAATAAAGACGAGGTGTAACCCTGAACCTGCTACTAGTTCACTACATTTCTCAGGTTCATTCGGGTTTATCTGGCGTAGTAAAGGTCCGGATAGATTCAGGATCTTATCACATCAGAGAACGCTCATGCCCGGCGGTGGGGGTGTTAGTGGGAGGGTGTACCTGTTGCTGTTTCCGCCCACAGGACTGGTGCAGTCCAGCAACCTGGAGACATCTGAAAGACAGGACCTACAGTTTTAGAGGATGATGATATTTATTGTTGGAGAACAGAAGTGTTTTACTGACCTGTGAGGTCGATGGGTTGAACGGGCTGCACAAATTCAGGCTTCTTCACCTCGAACCAGTCCAGCAGCTCGGCTATGAAGCTCATGATGTTCAGCTGAGGAACAGGAGAGGTCAGCATGGAGATATTATAAAGGGCAGGACACAAACAAAAGACATCCTGCGGGACTCATTACAAAGAGAGGAAGAGATACTGTTTCAACTTATTGTGGCTGCACATTGTATAAAAATGGTGACTCATGAAGATCATTTTGACACGTCACCAGTCGTGCATGCCTTCCTTGCACACTGCTCCCCACTCATTGTACTAATGCTTCTGCGGTACATTAATATCAGTGTGCATGTGGAGAGAGTTGATACGTACGTGCAGGGTGGGGGGGGCGTACAGCATGTCCTCCACAGCCAGTGGGCAGCAGCTCTGCAGACTGCTCTCACAGAACTCTCTGATCAGCTGCAGGTTGTAGAGACTGTCGGCCAGCGACATGGTGTCCTTCAGACACACATCTGGAAACACACACACACATTACTGGAAAAACTTTTACATACATCCGCTAGAGATAAATATGTAATCGTGTGTGTGTGTGTGTGTGTGTGTGTGTGTGTGTGTGTGTGTGTGTGTGTGTGTGTGTGTGTGTGTGTGTGTGTGTGTGTGTGTGTGTGTGTGTGTGTGTGTGTGTGTGTGTGTGTGTGTGTGTGTGTGTGTGTGTGTGTGTGTGTGTGTGTGTACCCTCTAAAGGCAGCAGCTGGGGGCAGTAGTAGTGCAGCGCTGCAGCAATGGCGCAGCCGTTGGACAGGTCTTTGACTCCGGTCACCAGCGGGAAGGTGGGCGTCAGCTTGGACTGAACCCGGTCCTTCCTGTAGCGGATCTGAGGGAGAAAGAAGGGGAGGGGGCAGACAGGAGACGGTGAGCGATAGGGAGAGTTGTGCGAGGAAACAGAACCAACAAATGGACGGATGATGGGACGAGAGGGGGATCATAAGAAATGAAAATTAGGATTAAAACCATCGAGACTAAACTACGACAGCAGCCAAACTCCAGGAAAACTGCAGATAAAAGAAACCCACAGAAACAAAGCGCAAGACCAGTGACACACACACACACACACACACACACACACACACACACACACACACACACACACACACACACACACACACACACACACACACACACACACACACACACACACCAGAAGGTGCAGTGCAAAGGTTTCAAACTGAAAATGAAGTGATGTTAAAGTGATGGAGGCCTCGTTCCTCCAGGGTCCATGCAGCAGAACTCTGATCACGTCAGAAAAACATAATCAGAAAATAAACGAGACATTTATCCAAAGAAAGCGGCAGGTTCCACAGCCGGGTCAGAGGAGCCTGCCTGCCTGTCTGTCTGCCTGTCTGCCCGTCCGTCTGTCCGTCTGCCTGCCTGCCTGCCTGCCCGTCTGTCTGTCTGTCGGTCCGTCTGTCTGTCCGTCTTTCTGTCTATCTATCGGTCTGTCTGTCTGTCTGCCCGTCTGTCCGTCCGACTGTCTGTCTGCCCGTCTGTCTGTCTGCCCGTCTGCCTGTCTGTCTGTCGGTCCGTCTGTCCGTCTATCTATCGGTCTGTCTGTCCGTCTGTCTGTCTGCCCGTCCGACTGTCTGTCTGCCCGTCTGTCTGTCTGCCTGTCTGTCCGTCTGTCTGTCTGTTCGTCCGTCCGTCTGTCCGTCTTTCCGTCTATCAGTCTGTCTGTCTGTCCGTCCGTCCGACTGTCTGTCTGCCCGTCTGTCTGTCTGCCCGTCTGTCTGTCTGTCTGTTCGTCCGTCCGTCCGTCCGTCCGTCTGTCTGTCTGTCTGTCTATCAGTCTGTCTGTCAGTCTGTCTGTCCGTCTTTCCGTCTGTCTATCAGTCTGTCTGTCAGTCTGTCTGTCCGTCTTTCCGTCTGTCTATCAGTCTGTCTATCAGTCTGTCTGTCTGTCTGCCTGTCTGTCTGCCCGTCCGTCTGTCTGCAGCCTTCTTATTGTGATTATTGATCATTTCTAAAATGATTAATGGTTTATTGACTTTTCTGTAAATGCCAAATGAAAGTGTTAAAGTTGTTGTTACTTATTCAAACATACATGTGTGTATGTACAAGGAGTCACAGAGCACGGGACAGTGCTTACTTTCTTGAGAACCATGTACAGAGAACATGTGCACTGCATGCCTACCAACTCCGAGTCTAAAACCGCTATTACCTTAACACGTCACCGGGTGGCGCACTGGCTACAGTGGCCTGCAAAGGACACACTTAAATCATATGACAATGATCGACACTCATGATGTATTCCTCCTGACACTGGGCTGTGTAACACCTTTAACGCAGAGTTCTGTTAATATCTACAAAACTATCCAGGTTCGGGTTGGACGAGAGGTTAGTGAGAGGGGGGAGTGGGGTAAAGAGCGAGGGGTTATACGTTACCACTGGAGGTTTATTCCCCGACTCCTTCAAACAAAAAGCGATAGCATGCTGGACGGGGGAGGCAGATAGAGGGAGATAAATGAGAGGGGGGGTCGTTCATCGAGGAGACCACAATGGCACAGGTAAGAGGGGAGAGAGGGGGAGAAACTGAAGGGTTTAAAGGTGCAATGTGTCACATGACTTCACGTCTCCACCGCTAAGCTAAAGGCGGCTAATGTTGGGCTATAGAGGAACTACAGCACGGTCACATGACTTCACGTCTCCACCGCTAAGCTAAAGGAGGCTAATGTTGGGCTATAAAGGAACTACAGCACGGTCACGTGACTTCACGTCACCACCGCTAAGCTAAAGGAGGCTAATGTTGGGCTATAGAGGAACTACAGCACGGTCACGTGACTTCACGTCACCACCGCTAAGCTAAAGGAGGCTAATGTTGGGCTATAAAGGAACTACAGCACGGTCACATGACTTCAGGTCTACACCGCTAAGCTAAAGGAGGCTAATGTTGGGCTATAAAGGAACTACAGCACAGTCACATGACTTCACCTCACCACCGCTAAGCTAAAGGAGGCTAATGTTGGGCTATAAAGGAACTACAGCAGGGTCACATGACTTCACGTCACCACCGCTAAGCTAAAGGAGGCTAATGTTGGGCTATAAAGGAACTACAGCAGGGTCACATGACTTCACGTCACCACCGCTAAGCTAAAGGAGGCTAATGTTGGGCTATGAAGGAACTACAGCACGGTCACATGACTTCACGTCTCCACTGCTAAGCTAAAGGAGGCTAATGTTGGGCTATGAAGGAACTACAGCACGGTCACATGACTTCACGTCACCACCGCTAAACTAAAGGAGGCTAATGTTGGGCTATAGAGGAACTACAGCACGGTCACATGACTTCAGGTCACCACCACTAAGCTAAAGGAGGCTAATGTTGGGCTATAAAGGAACTACAGCACGGTCACATGACTTCAGGTCACCACCGCTAAACTAAAGGAGGCTAATGTTGGGCTATAAAGGAACTACAGCACGGTCACATGACTTCACCTCACCACCGCTAAACTAAAGGAGGCTAATGTTGGGCTATAAAGGAACTACAGCACGGTCACATGACTTCACGTCTCCACCGCTAAGCTAAAGGAGGCTAATGTTGGGCTATAAAGGAACTACAGCACGGTCACATGACTTCACGTCTCCACCGCTAAGCTAAAGGAGGCTAATGTTGGGCTATAAAGGATCGTTTACAAGGTGTCAGAGCAGTTTTGTATTTTTTGTTTGTGTCTCAGAGTTTCGGCGGGTAATTTGAATCTGAAGTACCACACATTGCATCTTTAATACTCAGTGGGGGACATGAGTCGCCTCCCCCCCCCCCCCTGTCTCTGATTATCTAGGCAGTTTGAGAGGAAACTGAAGTAACATCTTCATAAACAGTTGTATTTATAAAAGCTCAGCAGATATTTAACACACACTGAGGATACGTTCACACGGCAGGTCCCGATTCAAATGTATTACTCAGATCTGTTTTGGTTTTAATCACGGAGTCCAGTGTGAACATGTGATTTTATCCACTTCCTGCCTGCAGTGTGAACGCAGCCTGAAGGCACTTTAAATAATGCACGTGTTTGACTCAGAGAGGAAGAGACACTTACGGGGACAAGCTTCCAGTACCAACGGTTGGATTGACACTGCTCGAGAGCAAGGCATTAGTGGGGTGGGGGGAGAAGCAAGGTCGATGTTAGAAGCAACGAACACACAGAATGAGAGAAGGCTGCAAAACATGGTGTGTGTGTGTTTGTGTGTGTTTGTGTTTGTGTGTGTGTGTGTGTTTACCGAGTCCTGAGCAGTCTGCAGGTCGGTGCATGTCTTGCTGGGCTCCTCTTCTTCAGTGGTTTCTCTCAACTTCTGGTTCAGCTATAAGAAGATAAACAACACAATGATAATGAATACATAAATAAATCACTGGTTGTTTTTTTATGATAATAAAGTCCTGCTATTTACAAAAAGAAATGGAAATATAACTGTTAGGGAATATTTCGCTTAGGTGTTTAACCTTTGACCTAGTGCATCATTGTCTCCTTCCTCTGTCTGTTTTGCCACAGCATAGTTTTTCGGCCTTGCAGTGGCTGTTATCTTCATTGAGGGGGGGGCAGCCTGGGCTTCCGAGGCCTTGTTGTTCCCACAGTGGGTACGAGCTCATGCCGACCTAAGATTGGCTTTATTATTTAGGGACAGCTAGCTCCAGTTTATCTGGCCCACTATGCTCCGGTAAACACCTTATCTGTGACCTAGATGACAGTTTCTAGTTTCGTGTCAGCAGTAAATGTCTTGTCAATTCTCCGGCCGTAACTCCGAATAAACCCAACAGTGTTTTACCATCAAGTTCCTGCTCTCCCGTGTCTCTCTGTTTCGTCTCCATTGCTTCAGAAGTTTCCATCACAATAACAATACAAACAAAAGATATAAATATAATAGTAATGGAATATTAAATAAAGGTTATGAACGTGCGTCCCACCCTGTTGACCCAGAACAGCAGGGCGTTCTCCCACGGAGCGCCAGCGCCCGTTAGCTCCGCCTCCGCCGCCATCTTCACCCTACCCACTGCCTCGTTAGCAGCCAGCGACATCAGGCCGTCAATCAGAGCCAGGTGGGCCTTCTGCACCAATCACAGCAGGAGCACGCACACACATTAGTGCATAATAAATAAAACACAATCAGGACTGAATACAGAGGGAGATCAGGATCCGGACCTTTACAATAATTAATTAATTAACAAGTATTGCAAAAGAAGGGACAGAATGAAGAGTAGATAATTCCCAGGCACCGTGTTGATTGGCACGGCGCTGAGGTCGTCCTCGGTCACGTCTACATCCTGGACCTTAGGGCCAAAGCCCTTCTTAACGAGCAGCTGCAGCAGGGCGCCGTTATCTGCCTGCCCCTGCGCCGCCGGCTGGGAGACCCCCTGCGACGCCAGCTGCAGCGCCCGGGCCCGGCAGTATATCTCCGGGGAAGCCAGCAGCTGGACCAGCGCCGGCTTCAGGTGCTTCTGCTCATACTGGTCCCGGTAAAATGGCTCCCGCAACTCCACCGGCACATTCTCTGTAAAAAGCGAAGCGAGAAGAGAAGATTACTAAAGGTGTAATGCGAGACGATCATTTCATTAACAATGTGGAGTAATACTCGGCGATTCAACACGATATGAAAGAACATACAATTTGATACGATGAGATATGAAACGAGAGGAACAGGTGAAGGATACGACACTACAGTAAGATACAATCCACTGTGAGCCGATACGATAAGACAGGATCAAATACAATACGGTACAGTACGATACGACACGGTACAGTACGGTACGACACGGTACAGTACGGTACGACACGGTACAACACGGTACAGTACGATACGACGCGGTACAGTACGGTACGACACGGTACGACACGGTACAGTACGATACGACACAGTACAGTACGATACAACACGGTACGACACGGTACAGTACGATACGACACGGTACAGTACGATACAACACAGTACAGTACGATACGACACGGTACAGTACGATACGACACAGTACGACACGGTACAGTACGATACGACACGGTACAGTACGATACAACACGGTACAGTGCGATACAACACGGTACGACACGGTACAGTACGGTATGACACGGTACAGTACGATACAACACGGTACAGTACGGTACAACACGGTACAGTACGATACAACACGATACAACACGGTACGACACGGTACAGTATGATACAACACGGTACAGTACGATACAACACGATACAACACGGTACAGTACGGTACAGTACGATACAACACGATACAACACGGTACAGTACGGTACAGTACGATACAACACGATACAACACGGTACAGTACGGTACGACACGGTACAGTACGATACAACACGGTACAACACGGTACAGTACGGTACAGTACGATACAACACGATACAACACGGTACAACACGGTACAGTACGGTACAGTACGATACAACACGATACAACACGGTACAGTACGGTACGACACGGTACAGTACGATACAACACGGTACAGTACGGTACGACACGGTACAGTACGATACAACACGATACAACAGGTACAGTACGATACAACACGATACAACACGGTACAGTACGATACAACACGATACAACACGGTACAGTACGATACAACACGATACAACAACGGTACAGTACGATACAACACGATACAACACGGTACAGTACGATACAACACCATACACACGGATACAGCACGATACGACACGGTACAGTATGATACAACACGATACAACACGGTACAGTACGATACAACACGATACAACACGGTACAGTACGATACAACACGATACAACACGGTACAGTACGATACAACACGATACGATACAACACGGTACAGTACGATACAACACGGTACAACACGGTACAGTACGATACAACACGATACAACACGGTACAGTATGATACAACACGATACAACACGGTACAGTACGATACAACACGATACAACACGGTACAGTACGATACAACACGGTACAGTACGATACAACGCGATACAACACGGTACAGTACGATACAACACGGTACAGTACGATACAACACGATACAACACGGTACAGTACGGTACGACACGGTACAGTACGATACAACACGATACAACACGGTACAGTACGATACAACACGATACAACACGGTACAGTACGATACAACACGGTACAGTACGATACAACACGATACAACACGGTACAGTACGATACAACACGGTACAGTACGGTACGACACGGTACAGTGCGATACAACACGGTACAGTACGATACAACACGATACAACACGGTACAGTACGATACAACACGATACAACACGGTACAGTACGGTACGACACGGTACAGTACGGTACGACACGGTACAGTACGATACAACACGGTACAGTACGATACAACACGGTACAGTACGATACAACACGGTACGACACGGTACAGTACGGTACGACACGGTACAGTACGATACAACACGGTACAGTACGGTACGACACGGTACAGTACGATACAACACGGTACAGTACGATACAACACGATACAACACGGTACAGTACGGTACGACACGGTACAGTATGATACAACACGATACAACACGGTACAGTACGATACAACACGATACAACACGGTACAGTACGGTACGACACGGTACAGTATGATACAACACGATACAACACGGTACAGTACGATACAACACGATACAACACGGTACAGTATGATACAACACGGTACAGTACGATACAACACGGTACAGTACGATACAACACGGTACAGTACGATACAACACGATACAACACGGTACAGTACGGTACGACACGGTACAGTACGGTACAACACGATTCAACACGGTACAGTACGGTACGACACGGTACAGTATGATACAACACGATACAACACGGTACAGTACGATACAACACGATACAACACGGTACAGTACGATACAACACGATACAACACGGTACAGTACGATACAACACGATACAACACGGTACAGTACGATACAACACGGTACAGTACGATACAACACGATACAACATGGTACAGTACGGTACGACACGGTACAGTACGATACAACACGGTACAACACGGTACAGTACGATACAACACGGTACAACACGATACAACACAGTACAGTAAGGTACGACACGGTACAGTACGATACAACACGGTACAGTACGATACAACACGATACAACACGGTACAGTACGATACAACACGATACCACACGGTACAGTACGATACAACACGATACAACACGGTACAGTACGATACAACACGGTATGACACGGTACAGTACGATACAACACGGTACAGTACGATACAACACGATACAACACGGTACAGTACGGTACGACACGATACAACACGGTACAGTACGGTACGACATGGTACAGTATGATACAACACGATACAACACAGTACAGTACGATACAACACGATACAACACAGTACAGTACGATACAACACGGTACAGTACGATACAACACGATACAACACGGTACAGTACGGTACGACACGATACAACACGGTACAGTACGGTACGACACGGTACAGTACGATACAACACGATACAACACAGTACAGTACGATACAACACGATACAACACAGTACAGTACGATACAACACGATACAACACGGTACAGTACGATACAACACGATACAACACAGTACAGTACGATACAACACGGTACAGTACGGTACGACACGGTACAGTACGATACAACACGATACAACACGGTACAGTACGATACAACACGGTACAGTACGATACAACACGATACGACACGGTACAGTACGATACAACACGATACAACACGGTACAGTACGATACAACACGATACGACACGGTACAGTACGATACAACACGATACAACACGGTACAGTACGATACAACACGATACAACACGGTACAGTACGATACAACACGATACGACACGGTACAGTACGATACAACACGGTACAGTGCGATACAACACGATACAACACGGTACAGTACGATACAACACGGTACAGTACGATACAACACGGTACAGTACGATACAACACGATACAACACGGTACAGTACGATACAACACGATACAACACGGTACAGTACGATACAACACGGTATGACACGGTACAGTACGATACAACACGGTACAGTACGATACAACACGATACAACACGGTACAGTACGATACAACACGGTACGACACGGTACAGTACCATACAACACGATACAACACGGTACAGTACGGTACAACACGGTACAGTACGATACAACACGATACAACACGGTACAGTACGATACAACACGATACAGTACGGTACAGTACGATACCACACGGTACAACACGGTACAGTACGATACCACACGATACAGTACGATACAACACGATACAACACGGTACAGTACGATACAACACGATACAACACGGTACAGTACGATACAACACGATACAGTACGGTACAGTACGATACAACACGATACAACACGGTACAGTACGATACAACACGATACAGTACGGTACAGTACGATACAACACGATACAACACGGTACAGTACGATACCACACGGTACAACACGGTACAGTACGGTACAGTACGGTACGTCACGTTACAGTACGATACAACACGATACAACACGGTACAGTACGGTACAGTACGGTACGTCACGTTACAGTACGGTACGACACGATACAACACGGTACAGTACGGTACAGTACGATACCACACGGTATGACACGGCACAGAACGATACGGTACGATACCACACGGTACAACACGGATACAGTACGGTACGGTACGATACCAACACGGTACGACACGTACTTCCTTACTAACACGCTCAACCTGTGTTTACGGTTTCAAAACCAATGGTTTACTAGTACGATACAATTACAAACGGTACAGTACGATACAAACGATACAGTACGGTACAGTACGATACCACAGGCAAAACGGTACGTACGTAAAAACCGATACAGTACGATACAACCGATACAACACGGTACAGTACTTTTACCACACGGTTAAACCGGTACAGTACGGTACAGTAGGTAGTACTTTTACAGTCGATCAAAGTACAAGGTACAGTACGGTCAGTACGGTAAAACTTTTTCACGTTACAGTACGGTAGCACGATACAACCGGACAGTACGGTACAGACGAACCACACGGTATGACACGGCAAGAACATACGGTCGTCACACGGTT
This sequence comes from Eleginops maclovinus, assembly GCF_036324505.1. Lineage (NCBI taxonomy): Eukaryota > Metazoa > Chordata > Actinopteri > Perciformes > Eleginopidae > Eleginops > Eleginops maclovinus. The sequence continues at coordinate 1,457,017 of NC_086352.1, forward strand.
CAACACGGTACAGTACGATAGGACGATAAAAACCGGTACGGGACTGAACGATTCTTCTGCTGCTCACTAAGCTGTCAGCGCTCAGACCCCTGTGTTGTCAGCATGGATTTCACATTAAACCAAAATGGGCGTTTATTTCTACCAGTTCTGATTGACTTTATTGAGTACATGAATAAGACGGGGATACTTCCAGAAAGGGGGGTGACTTGTTTACCCACGTTGAAAACCTTTTTAAATCCTCTCTTCAAACCAAGTGGAGTCTCAGGTCATTATGGTCTGTCCAGTCAGGTTACAAGTCTTTAAAAGTCTCTGACAGCAGAGAGCCTGCAGGACGAGATGATGCTGTCTTCTGCATGAGCAAGTGTGTGTGTGTGTGTGTGTGTGTGTGTGTGTGTGTGTGTGTGTGTGTCTCTCTCTCTCTCTACATAGACTCTACCCTGAGCACAGAAACACACGCCTGACCCATATTCCAGGGCTGGAGGATAATCCTGGAGATGTGAGAGGACTTCTCAGAGTGGGCATGGGTTCTCTGGAGGTCTGAGCGATTATGGGCTGTCTCTCTGCACATCTCACTGAGACTCTGAGAGGAACACTCCCCTCTCTCACCCAGCGGAGAGAGAGGACTGCACGCAGTGTCCTGAGGATAAACACACTCTGAACAGCCTGGACTCACACACTCCTGCAGTAACACACACTGCTAGGGGTTAAACTTTCTGCAGCTCTGGGAGGAAAAGGCTGCCATCACCAGGGAGGATAATGGGAATAATGGGAGCAATGGGAGTGTAGATGAGACTGGACTACAGAGCAGGAACCAGCTGAGCATAAAACATCTCATCCATGAGGAGGAAATACAAATGAAGAGGACTCTTTAAAGTAGAGACACTACATACTGATATACACCTGAACATCAGCAGGAGAGGACTCTTTAAAGTAGAGACTCTACATACTGATATACACCTGAACATCAGCAGGAGAGGACTCTTTAAAGTAGAGACTCTACATACTGATATACACCTGAACATCAGCAGGAGAGGACTCTTTAAAGTAGAGACACTACATACTGATATACACCTGAACATCAGCAGGAGAGGACTCTTTAAAGTAGAGACTCCACATACTGATATACACCTGAACATCAGCAGGAGAGGACTCTTTAAAGTAGAGACTCTACATACTGATATACACCTGAACATCAGCAGGAGAGGACTCTTTAAAGTAGAGACACTACATACTGATATACACCTGAACATCAGCAGGAGAGGACTCTTTAAAGTAGAGACTCTACATACTGATATACACCTGAACATCAGCAGGAGAGGACTCTTTAAAGTAGAGACACTACATACTGATATACACCTGAACATCAGCAGGAGAGGACTCTTTAAAGTAGAGACTCTACATACTGATATACACCTGAACATCAGCAGGAGAGGACTCTTTAAAGTAGAGACGCTACATACTGATATACACCTGAACATCAGCAGGAGAGGACTCTTTAAAGTAGAGACTCTACATACTGATATACACCTGAACATCAGCAGGAGAGGACTCTTTAAAGTAGAGACACTACATACTGATATACACCTGAACATCAGCAGGAGAGGACTCTTTAAAGTAGAGACTCTACATACTGATATACACCTGAACATCAGCAGGAGAGGACTCTTTAAAGTAGAGACACTACATACTGATATACACCTGAACATCAGCAGGAGAGGACTCTTTAAAGTAGAGACACTACATACTGATATACACCTGAACATCAGCAGGAGAGGACTCTTTAAAGTAGAGACTCTACATACTGATATACACCTGAACATCAGGAGAGGACTCTTTAAAGTAGAGACACTACATACTGATATACACCTGAACATCAGCAGGAGAGGACTCTTTAAAGTAGAGACACTACATACTGATATACACCTGAACATCAGCAGGAGAGGACTCTTTAAAGTAGAGACACTACATACTGATATACACCTGAACATCAGCAGGAGAGGACTCTTTAAAGTAGAGACACTACATACTGATATACACCTGAACATCAGCAGGAGAGGACTCTTTAAAGTAGAGACACTACATACTGATATACACCTGAACATCAGCAGGAGAGGACTCTTTAAAGTAGAGACACTACATACTGATATACACCTGAACATCAGCAGGAGAGGACTCTTTAAAGTAGAGACACTACATAGTGATATACACCTGAACATCAGCAGGAGAGGACTCTTTACAGAGCGCTCCTCCTCTTTCTGGAGGAGTAATTCTGAATCAGAGGAGATTCTTTCCTGGGATATTTTTCTTCAGGGCTCCATTAATAGTAAACGAGGCACTGGGGGGCATTTTCCAGTGAAGCCCCCCTGCTGAGACACACATACAACAGGAGACTGATTGTGAATAAACAGTCACTTGTCTCTAAAGTTATCTCAACAATCAACGGAGCTGTAGAGGAGACAGTACAATACTCACAATATATAGAATCGTTTGTATTATAGTTTTTAAATGAATACAACAAACAAGGATGATTCAGATAAATGCAGGGAAGTTGAAAATGAAAAATGGAAGTACTCAAGTATCCTGAATACAATAGGGTTTAACACTCCAGGTATCCTCCACCTCTGCTGTCACCTGGCCATGCACCTCTGCAGAGTGTGTGTGTGTGTGTGTGTGTGTGTGTGTGTGTGTGTGTGTGTGTGTGTCAGTATTACACACACACACACACACACACACACACACACACACACACACACACACAGCACAGGAGACCCGTTTACAGTCAACCCATACACATACAATAATACCCCCCCCCTAATCTGTCCATCGATAATGGTGGCTAATGGGCGCTATATCTTTATATATCTATATGAATATGAAACGTGGTTCTGCTGCAGGCTGCTGGAGGCTCCGCAGGCCGAACACACACACCCTCCTCCCCGACAAAAAGCTTTGTTGCACCGCAGCGATGACAGCATGCAGGGGGGGGGGTCAACACTCACATGCACGTTCACATTTATATGGTTTCATTCTGCAGACACAGTTCTGTTGTTCCTGCAGCCTGACACAGCGCGGAGGGATCCGAGCGGTGCTGAGGGTGCAGGAGCTCCAGCAGCAGCAGCGGGAGGATGGAAGATGGAGCCCCACCCAGAAGAGCCTCAGAGCGGGCAGAGAGCGGAGGAAGAGGAGTCTGGAGGAGGAGGAGGAGGAGGAGGAGGAGGAGGAGGAGGAGGAGGAGGAAGGGTACCTGCAGATCCGTACGCTTTGTTCAGCAGCCAGCGGACACTGGCGGAGGTCTTCGCCCGGCTGTGGTCGTACTGGTCCAGAGGCTGGAGCTCCGGAACCGGGAGGCTCTTCTTCATTGCGCCGGGAGAGTCCACCATGACCGGGGAGAGGAAGAGGAAGAGAGAGCGGGGAGGAAGAAAGAGCGAGAGAGCGAGGAGGAGGAGGAGGAGGAGGAGGACCCTGTGATGCAGACTCTGCAGGGGCGGTTCTACACTGACTTTATGGGGGGGGGGGGGGGCGAGCATTGACTGAATCTATATTTGACACTTATCTTCTGAATAAACCATGATGGGAACTTGATTCAGTCCGTCCTTTCTAGGGCACACTTTAAGTATGTACCCTATGATTCCCAGTCCAAGCCCCTACTGACTGAGCCACTGCTGTTACAGTGTTACAGTTTAGGGCGTGCTTTAAGGGTTTAGGGCGTACTTTAAGGGTTTAGGGCGTACTTTAAGGGTTTAGGGCGTACTTTCAGGGTTTAGGGCGTACTTTAAGGGTTTAGGGCGTACTTTAAGGGTTTATGGCGTGCTTGCGTACTTTAAGGGTTTAGGGCGTACTTTAAGGGTTTAGGGCGTACTTTAAGGGTTTAGGGCGTACTTTAAGGGTTTAGGGCGTACTTTCAGGGTTTAGGGCGTACTTTAAGGGTTTAGGGCGTACTTTAAGGGTTTAGGGCGTACTTTAAGGGTTTAGGGCGTACTTTAAGGGTTTAGGGCGTGCTTGCGTACTTTAAGGGTTTAGGGCGTGCGGCGTGCTTTAAGGGTTTAGGGCGTACTTTAAGGGTTTAGGGCGTACTTTCAGGGTTTAGGGCGTACTTTCAGGGTTTAGGGCGTACTTTAAGGGTTTATGGCGTGCTTGCGTACTTTAAGGGTTTAGGGCGTACTTTAAGGGTTTAGGGCGTACTTTAAGGGTTTAGGGCGTGCTTGCGTACTTTAAGGGTTTAGGGCGTGCGGCGTGCTTTAAGGGTTTAGGGCGTGCTTGCGTACTTTAAGGGTTTAGGGCGTACTTTAAGGGTTTACGGTGTACTTTCAGGGTTTAGGGCGTACTTTAAGGGTTTAGGGCGTGCTTGCGTACTTTAAGGGTTTAGGGCGTACTTTAAGGGTTTAGGGCGTGCTTTAAGGGTTTAGGGCGTGCTTTAAGGGTTTAGGGCGTACTTTCAGGGTTTAGGGCGTGCTTTAAGGGTTTAGGGCGTACTTTCAGGGTTTAGGGCGTACTTTAAGGGTTTATGGCGTGCTTGCGTACTTTAAGGGTTTAGGGCGTACTTTAAGGGTTTAGGGCGTGCTTGCGTACTTTAAGGGTTTAGGGCGTGCGGCGTGCTTTAAGGGTTTAGGGCGTGCTTGCGTACTTTAAGGGTTCAGGGCGTACTTTAAGGGTTTACGGTGTACTTTCAGGGTTTAGGGCGTACTTTAAGGGTTTAGGGCGTGCTTGCGTACTTTAAGGGTTTAGGGCGTACTTTAAGGGTTTAGGGCGTGCTTTAAGGGTTTAGGGCGTACTTTAAGGGTTTACGGTGTACTTTCAGGGTTTAGGGCGTACTTTAAGGGTTTAGGGCGTGCTTGCGTACTTTCAGGGTTTAGGGCATGCTTTAAGGGTTTAGGGCGTACTTTCAGGGTTTAGGGCGTGCTTTAAGGGTTTAGGGCGTACTTTCAGGGTTTAGGGCGTGCTTTAAGGGTTTAGGGCGTACTTTCAGGGTTTAGGGCGTGCTTTAAGGGTTTAGGGCGTACTTTCAGGGTTTAGGGCGTGCTTTCAGGGTTTAGGGCGTACTTTCATGACATCTTCATGTTGTATTGTTTACGACATACTTTATAAGTGTATCTTTTAGACTGTATTTTTTGTTTGGTTGCATCATTTAGGCCATACGTTTTAAGGGGGGATTTGTGAGGGCCTACTTTTTGGGACTTGTTTTTATGTTATATTTGTAAGGTTGTGTACTTGTTAGTGCTTCCTTTGTGGGCGTCTCTGAGTCTGCGTCTCTGAGTCAGCCGCTCAGAATGTGGCTCTCCTGTTCCCTGAAGGGAGGACGGAGCTCCTGCTGCTGATCCTCTGTCAGAGAGGAACAGGAACTCTGTGGACCATGGTGAAGGGGGACCGGCTGCTCTTACTGGACTGAAGAGAGTAGATCTGTGTGTGTGAAGGGGAAATCCAGCTGTACCTGTACCCACCTGCTGCTGATCCGACTCCACCTCTCTACTCAGACAGGTTCAGTTTGTACTCCAGTCAGACTAAAGATGCCAGGAAAACAAATGTTTGTTATTTTATTGGGTTGAAAAAATCTCTTTTCCTATCTCAGGTCATTGAACCACTTTATCAGGGCGGGGGGGGGGGGGGGGTACTCAGATCTGTCACTCAGTAAAAGTAGAGGTACTCAGAGCTTGTACTTGAGTTAAAGAGGCCCATTTAATGCCGTTGCTCCTCCTGCAGGATGGGGGCCTCCTCCACGAAGCAGACCTGTACCTGGCAGAAGAAGAAGAAGAAGAAGAAGAAGAAGAAGTCTCCTCTGAGCGGAACCTGGAAGCAGCTGAAGGGGGGGCTGCCGTTTATGAAACCCAACAAGAAGAAGAAGAACAAGCTGTCTCTGAAGCCGCTGAGTCTGAAGAAGCAGAAGAAGAAGTCCCTCAGCAGGGGGGAGGATGGGGGAGGTCGGGGGGGGCTCGGGGAGCACATAAAGAAGAGACTGTCTCTGGGTAACAGCAGGGGGGAGGAAGGGGGAGGGAAACAGAGAGAGAAGAGACCCTCTCTGCCTCTGCGGGGGGGGCAAACACGAGTTTAGGGAGATTCCAACAGGAAGCAGGAAGTAGGAAGGTTTGCGGGATATCAGATACGTTGATATTTCAGACATTTCATATTTTCATTTGTTAGATTTTATTTAGTTACATTTTCAATGTACTTTTAATATTGTTATGTTTAATATATTCTTTAAATTACCTTTTTTAAAATCCTTTAAAAATGTAATTTAATTGTATTAGTTTTTATTCCTGCCTTCACTTCATTCACTTTAATCAATACATTAAATCTGATCATCTTTAGAGTACAATACGTGTGTGTGTGTGTGTGTGTGTGTGTGTGTGTGTGTGTGTGTGTGTGTGTGTGTGTGTGTGTGTGTGTGTGTGTGTGTGTGTGTGTGTGAGCTCTCAATAGTGTTTAGAAGTGATGGGGTCTGTCCTGATGCTCGGTGCACAGCAGGGGGCGCCACGCTACCAGATAAAATCCTTTGCGTCACATGACCCACATCACCGCGTTTATCTGCAGAACATTTCATAACCATTTCACATTTATCAATCCTCTAAAGTACTCTCCTCTAAATGTACTTAAAGTAGCGACAGTAAAAGTACTCATTGTCTGATTGGTCCATTTCAGAATAATATCTCTGATATGTTTTATAATGATTGATCATTAAAGTGTTCTCAGAGCTGGTAAAGGTGCAGCTAGTTTGAATGTGTACTGCAGGGTAGCTGCTGGATGTACTGCAGGGTAGCTGCTGGATGTACTGCAGGGTAGCTGCTGGATGTACTGCAGGGTAGCTGCTGGATGTACTGCAGGGTAGCTGCTGGATGTACTGCAGGTGAACTAAAGTCTGATTTAAGGGAGATTATATTACCATCATTAATCAGAATCTGTGAGGAACTTTAAGTAGTGATTATAAAGATAGATACCTCCTCTTCTGATCCTCATGGACGGACACTGAAGCTTTAGTCAAAAACATCTTTAATTTTCAGTATTAAAATAGAACAGTATTTCCCTTTAATGTGAGCAAACCATTCAAATAAAACCAGTGGTGGAAACGACAATGGTTTTTATCCCCCTTCCTGTTTGCTTTGAGTCGATTCTGAAGTCAAAGGCTGTACATTATATCTACAGTGTGATCATAAATAACATCACAATCAATTACAAAAATACACTTTATGAGATGCAAACAGAAATTAAAAATAAAAAGCTTCATCATTTTACAATTTCCAGCGCCTGTCAGAGTGCTGCAGAGATAGAAACCCAGGGAAGAGAAGCAGGAGGACAAGATCCTCAAAGCAGACGATCAGCACAGGTTTAAAATGCTCAATGAAGCAGTTCATACTAACCATGCTTTATTGAAGTGAATAAAAGCCAAATTCAAACACAAAATTATTCATTTAGCCGGGTTAGGAAACACTTGAATGAGCATCGATCTGTAATCTGTCGTTAAATCAAGAGTTTAAATTATCAAATGAGAAAAATCCAACAAATCCAGAAGAACGACGGCTCTAAAAAAAGACGTTTATGAGATAGGTGGTATTTTAAAACAAAGTAAAAACCTGTGAGGAGGATCAGAGGGGGTCTGAGCTTTAGATAATGACACTGGGGGGGGGGGGGGGGGGGGGCAAAGCGTCCTTCGCGACCCACATGAGGCCTTCCAGTCCCGTCACAGAACTCAGAGACAAGTCCGTCTCTGTCCCGCAGGGAAATACAAAGCTGCTGTCAGGAGACTGCAGACCCTCCTCTGGTCCTGTAGGTCTCAGAGTCTGAAGATGTTCACTTCAATATGAAACAAGACAGGAAGCAGGACAGATTCCTCCTCCTCCGAAAAGTTAGCTTCCTGTTCAGGTCTCTGGGGGGGGGGGGGGGGGGGGGCTTCCTGTTCGAAGTCCAGCATCACGTGGTCAGGTCTCGGAGGGGGGGGGGGCTCCCTGCTGCCGGTGGATCAGGGGCGTCCCATTGCTGCTGCTCGGTAGGGGGTCTGCTGTACGAGACTTATAGTTCTACAGACAGGAGAGACACACACTCTGTTAGAGACCCAGAGACACTCGCAGAGGGACAACAGCAACAGCAACAACAACAACAGCAACAACAACAACAACAACAACAACAACAACAACAACAACAACAGAGGAGATGATATTCTGCACACAGAGTACATTTCTTTCTGAGTATTGTACTGCTCCTGTTTCTGGCAGACGACTGTAATATCTGTTCTCATATATTTAAGAAGCACACAGGTTCGGGGGGGGGGGTCAGATTACATTACGCTTTCAGAGTCTGCTGAGGGCCGATTAGAATGGACAAGGGGCCACAGTTTGGACCCCCTGCTGTTAAATTATTGTGTTTCTAACTCATGCGACATAGACTAACCTTCTGCTGCTCCGACAAATAAAAAACATGGAAAAACCCAGAGCTTTAAAAAAGAGTCCGGATCAGAAACAAGTGTCGATGGGGGGTGGCGAGGTCCAAAGGGTCTTGGCTTCGGTTACCAGTTCAAGTCCCCGAGAGAACAAGAGCTACCGAGGTGTCCATGAGCCCCTACTCCCCGGGCCCACTGCTCCTAACAGCCTCTGGGACCAGTAAGGAGTCCTCTGTGGGACCAGTAAGGCTTCCTCTGTGGGACCAGTAAGGAGTCCTCTGTGGGACCAGTAAGGCTTCCTCTGTGGGACCAGTAAGGCTTCCTCTGTGGGACCAGTAAGGCTTCCTCTGTGGGACCAGTAAGGCTTCCTCTGTGGGACCAGTAAGGCTTCCTCTGTGGGACCAGTAAGGCTTCCTCTGTGGGACCAGTAAGGAGTCCTCTGTGGGACCAGTAAGGCTTCCTCTGTGGGACCAGTAAGGAGTCCTCTGTGGGACCAGTAAGGCTTCCTCTGTGGGACCAGTAAGGCTTCCTCTGTGGGACCAGTAAGGCTTCCTCTGTGGGACCAGTAAGGAGTCCTCTGTGGGACCAGTAAGGGCTCCTTCTTCTTCTATGAACATTAATGTGTGATGTTTCTGATCATACATCTTGCTGATGAATATGAATACACGATGAAGAAGAGGGCCTGAGAACACCGGGATGAACCCTGTGCTGACAGAGACAGGACACACAGACGAGCACAGAGCACACGGAGCAGACACACAGCAGCAGCTTCAGACATTTATTCAGAACACTTTAAACAACCTTTGTACAAAAACAGACCCGAAGCAGAACGAGATGTCCAAACAAGAAAAACTGTAAAAAAGAAAACCTCAAAAGTGGAATCAGTCGAAGTCTAACGACAATCAAAGTCACCCCTTAAAACCAGCGCAGCCATGTTTAGTGAACCACTGTGTGTGTGTGTGTGTGTGTGTGTGTGTGTGTGTGTGTGTGTGTGTGTGTGTGTGTGTGTGTGTGTGTGTGTGTGTGTGTGTGTGTGTGTGTGTGTGTGTGTGTGTGTGAGATAAAGCACAACATACACACACACACACACACACACACACACACACACACACACCCTTAAAAAGGTAGAGGCAGCAGGGGACTTCCACAGTCCCTGCTGTCAGACATGCAGACAGAGGGCCATGTGTTTGAGTCTAACCTCAGAGCTGATTGGACGGGTACCTGATTAAAGCAAGAAGAGTAACGTTAAATAATGAGACGTTTTCGATCTTTAATTTCTACATTTAGCATCTACTGTTGAACTAAAACACAACTGCAATTTCATATATGTATCTCCTGTCCTTAGGGGAGGGTCTAAAGCTGAAAACCCACATTTATTTGATATAAACTGCACATATTTCTTGTACTTGTTGATTTAATAATAGTTGTTCGATGTGTTCTGTACCGCTACACACCAGAGGTCAGTCCTGGTTCGTGTGGAGTCACTCGGCAATGATCTGACTCACTGAGTGTTTGGTTTGTAGGAGAACACGCTGTCATGCAGTCAGATCCAGATCATACATGAAGGGTGACGGAAACTGGAGACACACGGAGCCAAACTGTGCAAGGATTTATGATTTTGCAACATTTCTCCACAATGTGCCTCTTCGTGATGAACAGCGGAAGTTTCCCCTGCAGAGCGCAGACACACACATCGTGTGAGACATTCAAAGCAGAACACAGAGACATTCAAAGCCACAAACAGTGAAACGCTTGCAGAGCAGAACCCTCAGAGTCTTTTTTCTGCTTCATAGTCTGCACAACCAAGACAAAGTCCTGCCTTGAGCTCGTTCCAGTTTCAGCCGCAAGGTGTTAAAGCATCGATGGTTAAATCTGAGAAAGGAAGTGAGAGCCTGTTCAGCGTCCCATCAGCGGTAAACTCATCGCTACCAGCTCGAACACTCGGGGGGCTTTTCTTGATATATGAAACCCAGATATTTACAGAAACCGACTACAGCCGAGGAGCATGAAGGCTTCACACGACCCTTAAAAGCACCTCTGCTTTAGTTTGAGCAGCAGACTGAGATCAGGTCTGAATCAAGGCTCCTGACGGTAGCTTCCAGCTGAAAATGATTTAAGAGTTGCACTAAAGAGCAACTCTACTTTTGAGAAGGGTTCAAAATGTGCGTCCATCCTCTCAGACCGTGCTGGTGCAGGGAAGCTAAGCTACAGCTAACGCTAGTGTTGAATTAGCATGATGTAGATGAGGGTAGCGCTCCCAGTCGATGAGAAAACAGAGGAGCCAGGAAAACATTCCCTCACCCTAACCCTGGAACACATGGTGTACAAAATATAATTATTAATTACAAATCTGAGTTGAATTCTGCGAAAACTCTCTGGAGGTTCCTCTCTTTCAGCACTTTTTTATTACAGGGGTTTAATGGAAGTACGAGGGACCCGTTTAACAGATTTGCCCCTCAGTGTTTTTCTTCTGAATAACGTAGCTCAAATATAAAACCATCATTTTCTGGGTTTTTTTGTTGAAAATAACTAAACCTTTATTCTGTCTGTGAACCCTGTGTTATTGTGAGGATATCAGCAAAAGCAAAACAAACATCTCCACGGTGGTGGACCCCGTTTCAGTCCCATTGAAATGCATCCTTTCGTTTGTCAGTGTGTAGCAGAGGATCCTGCTTTATTCTGAAAATATCCCTCAAAGGAGCAGAGGGTAACCCTAGTGATATTCTGCAGACCTAACCCTGTTTTAAACCGGGACTTTCTGGCGTATTTTTAGGATAAGTAAAGTGAAAGTACCGAGTGGGCCTGAAATGTGACCTCTAGGAGAGCCATGTGACCTCTAGGAGTGCGGAAGCTCTGTTTAGCGACGGAGGAGATCATCTGTTTAGCGTGGTGGTGCATTCAGGGGCGTGCGTGTTTTCTCCTTTGCTCTCGGACAGTACCTCGTGCTCCAGCGTGTTAAAGTGAACCCCGGAGGTGCTCTTGTTGCCGTCACCCCGCCGGCACAGGAAGCATAGGATCTCCTTGAAGGTCCGCCTCATGTCCTTGTCCCTGAAGGAGTAGATGATGGGGTTGACGAAGGAGTTGCACTCGGCCAGAACCAGGCAGTACTTCTCGTAGCGCAGAACTTGACACTTGTCGCAGCCGAGCCCGTCCAGCAACAGAACCACCAGGCCCGGAGTCCAGCAGACCACGAAGCAGCCTGCAGGAGACACCAAGTTTGGATTTGCTTTATTTTAGGTTTCTGTTTTGTGAGAATAAAGGACATTATTATTCCTTTATTTCTTTCATTTCTGTATGTTTTTCTTGGTTATTGCTTTATAAAATATATGTATTGAATGTAAATAAAATGTAAAACTGCTATTTTTCACAATAAAAGATCAAAAAAAGGACACAGGAAACACAGAATCACAGGAAGACGCTTTATACAGGGACACAGCTGCGTGAGGACGGACCATACAATACGGTCGGTGCCATGCGGTTAGGTTACATACAGTACGGTCGGGTTACGTACAGTACGGTCGGGTTACGTACAGTACGGTCGGGTTACGTACAGTACGGTCGGGTTGCATACAGTACGGTCGGGTTACGTACAGTACGGTCGGGTTACGTAAAGTACGGTCGGGTTACGTACAGTACGGTCGGGTTACGTACAGTACGGTCGGGTTGCATACAGTACCGTCGGGTTACGTAAAGTACGGTCTGGTTGCATACAGTACGGTCGGGTTACATACAGTACCGTCGGGTTACGTAAAGTACGGTCGGGTTACATACAGTACGGTCGGGTTACATACAGTACGGTCGGGTTGCATACAGTACGGTCGGGTTACGTAAAGTACGGTCGGGTTACGTACAGTACGGTCGGGTTACGTACAGTACGGTCGGGTTACGTACAGTACGGTCTGGTTGCATACAGTACGGTCGGGTTACGTACAGTACGGTCTGGTTGCGTAAAGTACGGTCGGGTTACGTAAAGTACGGTCGGGTTACGTAAAGTACGGTCGGGTTACGTACAGTACGGTCGGGTTGCATACAGTACGGTCTGGTTGCGTAAAGTACGGTCGGGTTACGTACAGTACGGTCGGGTTGCATACAGTACGGTCGGGTTGCATACAGTACGGTCGGGTTACGTACAGTACGGTCGGGTTACGTACAGTACGGTCGGGTTACGTAAAGTACGGTCGGGTTACGTAAAGTACGGTCGGGTTACGTACGGTACGGTCGGGTTGCATACAGTACGGTCGGGTTACGTAAAGTACGGTCGGGTTACGTACAGTACGGTCGGGTTGCATACAGTACGGTCGGGTTACGTACAGTACGGTCTGGTTGCGTAAAGTACGGTCGGGTTACGTACGGTACGGTCGGGTTACGTAAAGTACGGTCGGGTTACGTAAAGTACGGTCGGGTTACGTACAGTACGGTCGGGTTACGTAAAGTACGGTCGGGTTACGTACAGTACGGTCGGGTTGCATACAGTACGGTCGGGTTACGTACAGTACGGTCTGGTTGCGTAAAGTACGGTCGGGTTACGTAAAGTACGGTCGGGTTACGTACGGTACGGTCGGGTTACGTACGGTACGGTCGGGTTACGTAAAGTACGGTCGGGTTACGTAAAGTACGGTCGGGTTACGTACGGTACGGTCTGGTTACGTACGGTACGGTCGGGTTACGTACGGTACGGTCGGGTTACGTAAAGTACGGTCGGGTTACGTAAAGTACGGTCGGGTTACGTAAAGTACGGTCGGGTTACGTACGGTACGGTCTGGTTACGTACGGTACGGTCGGGTTACGTACGGTACGGTCGGGTTACGTAAAGTACGGTCGGGTTACGTAAAGTACGGTCGGGTTACGTAAAGTACGGTCGGGTTACGTACGGTACGGTCGGGTTACATACGGTACGGTCGGGTTACGTACAGTACGGTCGGGTTACATACGGTACGGTCGGGTTACGTACAGTACGGTCGGGTTACATACGGTACGGTCGGGTTACATACAGTACGGTCGGGTTACGTACGGTACGGTCGGGTTACGTACAGTACGGCCGGGTTACGTACGGTACGGTCGGGTTACGTACGGTACGGTCGGGTTACGTAAAGTACGGTCGGGTTACGTACGGTACGGTCGGGTTACGTAAAGTACGGTCGGGTTACGTAAAGTACGGTCGGGTTACGTAAAGTACGGTCGGGTTACGTACGGTACGGTCGGGTTACGTACGGTACGGTCGGGTTACGTACAGTACGGTCGGGTTACGTACGGTACGGTCGGGTTACATACGGTACGGTCGGGTTACGTACAGTACGGTCGGGTTACGTACAGTACGGTCTGGTTACATACGGTACGGTCGGGTTACGTAAAGTACGGTCGGGTTACGTACAGTACGGTCGGGTTACGTACGGTACGGTCGGGTTACGTAAAGTACGGTCGGGTTACGTAAAGTACGGTCGGGTTACGTAAAGTACGGTCGGGTTACGTACGGTACGGTCGGGTTACGTACGGTACGGTCGGGTTACATACGGTACGGTCGGGTTACGTACAGTACGGTCGGGTTACGTACAGTACGGTCTGGTTGCATACAGTACGGTCTGGTTGCATACAGTACGGTCGGGTTACGTAAAGTACGGTCGGGTTACGTACAGTACGGTCTGGTTGCATACAGTACGGTCGGGTTACGTACAGTACGGTCGGGTTGCATACAGTACGGTCGGGTTACGTAAAGTACGGTCGGGTTACGTAAAGTACGGTCGGGTTGCATACAGTACGGTCGGGTTACGTAAAGTACGGTCGGGTTACGTACAGTACGGTCGGGTTGCATACAGTACGGTCTGGTTGCATACAGTACGGTCGGGTTGCATACGGTACGGTCGGGTTACGTACAGTACGGTCTGGTTACGTACAGTACGGTCTGGTTACGTACAGTACGGTCGGGTTACGTACAGTACGGTCTGGTTACGTAAAGTACGGTCGGGTTACGTACAGTACGGTCGGGTTACGTAAAGTACGGTCGGGTTACGTACAGTACGGTCGGGTTACGTAAAGTACGGTCGGGTTACGTACAGTACGGTCGGGTTACGTACGGTACGGTCGGGTTACGTAAAGTACGGTCGGGTTACGTACAGTACGGTCGGGTTACGTACGGTACGGTATGATACGTTATAGTACGCTAAGATGAGTCTGGAGAGGGAACAGCAGGGGAAGGTAGGACATGATTAAATACGGTTAAGATGCAAAATGATACGGGTCGGAACCGTGCGTATGGTCAGAGGCTGGACCGTACTCTCGGGGGGGGGGGGGGTCCTCAGCGCTGAGTGTGTGAAGTGGGATGTAACTCAATGTAAATGTGGTTTAAATAGAATAAAGAAGGTGTGAACACTGGAGGACAGAGAGGAGGAAACAGAGTTTAAAGAATGTGATGGGGGGAGGAATGTACATTCCTCTGCACGCACACGCACACACACACACACACACACACACACACACACACACACACACACACACACACACACACACACACACACACACACACACACACACACACACACACACACACACACACACACACACACACACACACACACACACAGTGTGAATGATCAGGTTTCATTATCATAACACTTGATTAGGCAGCTCAGGAATTCATCATCTGTACACACACTCCACTCTGACATACACACACTCTGACACATGTTCAGGAAATGTGTACGGAGACTATGAGGAAACACACACACACACACAAAGGAGGAGCTGCTTTGTGTTCCACTCTCTCAGGCATGCAGCGCCTGTCAGGACACGCTCAGGGTTTTCTCGTCCTCTCACGTGCCTGAGAAACATTTTACAACTTTCAGGAATTCAATCCAAAGTTCAGAAAACCAGAGGGGGGGGCAGGAAACCATCACAGGGAGTGTGTGTGTGTGTGTGTGTGTGTGTGTGTGTGTGTGTGTGTGTGTGAGTGTGAGTGTGAGTGTGTGTGTGTGTGTGTGTGTGTGTGTGTGTGTGTGTGTGTGTGCAGCATGTGCAGCGTGTGCAGACAGGCAGAGGAGCTGCTCCTGCAGGTCTGACACATGAATATACGCAGTGATGGAGTACTCAGATACTGGACTCGGGGAAGAATAAACCAAAGCTTCTACAGGTTTGAAAATAAAACAGTACAAACAGAAACATTTAGTAAGAGTATTAAAAATGTAATTAAAAAGGAATGACATTTTTATAGACGCTCGTTGATCGACGAACTAATTTATTCAAAAAGATTATATTTAAAAAAACAAAAAGGCTTAGAATAAAAGGAGTATCGTTTGTATAAAATACTAAATAAAACAACACAAATTATAATAAAAGTGTGTTTGTGTGTGTGTGTGTGTGTGTGTGTGTGTGCGTCCCTCACCCAGGATCATGGACACAGTCTTCATCAGGTTGAACACGGTCTCGCGGTGCCTCATCTGGGACGTGTGCTGGGACATCTGCTGGCTCTTGTGCCGGACGTACAGGAAGATGCGGGTGTAGACGGCCACCATGACGGAGAAGGTGAGCAGGTTCAGCAGCGCCCAGAACACCAGGTAACTGCGGCTGTACATGGGCGCCATGGTGGAGCAGTTGGGCAGGTCGCACAGGCAGTGCCAGCCCATGGTGGGGACCAGGCCCATGACGATGGCCAGCAGCCAGATGAAGACAATGATGATGAAGACGCGCCTGGTGCTCATCTTGCTGTGCAGCTGCATGTTGAAGATGGTCTGGTGCCGCTCCACCGCCACGGCCAAAAGGTTCAGGACGGAGGCCGTGAGGCTGGTGTCGATGAGGCCCTGCCGCACGAACCAGCGGTACTTAGTGAGCTTGATGGTCCACGGGCCGGTGTGGAACATCAAGTGCAGGTAGGACACACCTGGAGAGAGAGAGGGACGTTCAGGGACCCCAGTAAAGCACTATGATGTTTAATGAATAATAAATACATAAAATATTTTAGATTAAATACAATATATATATATTTTAAACTGAATGAAAATAAAACAGAACCATATTTCCCACTGAACTGAAAGTACTCAGACCTGCGCTGAAGGGCAAACCGTGTATAATGAATGAAGATAAACTGATACAAATAAATAGTGTAATTATAATAGATAGAAAAAAACATACGCTATAAAGTAGAATACAAATAAAATGAGAGCTCATGAACGTCAGAGGGACATGTGAAAGGTTCTCACACTGGGCCCTAATGTGTGTTGATCATGGAGCTGCTGTGACTCAGACTCCCTCTGACACAGTGTTGTCCTCCAGGTCTAACTACTCAAAGAAACAGACGGGATTTAAACGTCTCATTCAGTTTCTACCGCAGAAACAAAGGATTCTGGGAGGAATATCATATGGAAATATTAACGGAAGTATGATGCATTAGTCTGGGGAAAAGGATTTAGAACTTTAACTTGATGCCGTTTGAAACACTGGAGGAGTTTCAAACGGCATCAAGTTAAAGTTCTAAATGTGAACATGCGTCACTGCAGAGTCTCCAGAAACAAACAAAGAAACACTTTGAAGACATTTGGTACCCAGATGTGACCCCACATGATGCAGACTCTGTGTGTGTGTGTGTGTGTGTGTGTGTGTGTGTGTGTGTGTGTTATGGACAGTCAGCAAAGACAGGCTTAACTCAGTGCACGCAGAGACTCAAAAACATCCAGTTTGAATGGATAGAAATCCGTTCAAAATAAAGGTCCCCTCTGAACATGATAGAGAGTGCACTCATTAATTAAACTCAAAGTAGGAGCTCTCTTCAACCTTCTGAAATAAGTATGAAAGTTTGGAATATCTAAGAGTTTAATCAATTCAATTAAGGACTATTTTAGGGCTTGTCTAATGTAGTTTAACACTTATAATTCATTCATTTAAATTAAAGAGCATACAATATAAAATCATACAAAATTAAATAAGAAAACATTTGATAAAATGGAATCAAATAAATTAGAAAACAAAATACAAAACAATAAAGTATAAATAAAACAAAGGAATGAAAAGGGAATAACACTTCATAACATAAATCTAGATAGACATAAAGCCTTATTTGAAGTGTAAATCAACACCCAGGTGAGAGTACCTGAGAAGAGGTCGGCCACGGCCAGGTTCCCCAGCAGGTAGTAAATGGGGAAGTGGAAGCGGCGGTTCTTCAGGATGGCGCCCATCACCAGCAGGTTGGAGAAGATCACGATGAAACACACCGTCATGCCCAGCGTCACAATCACGTAGTCACGGCCACGCCAATGGATGCTGATGTTCTTCCCGCTCTCCTCGTAGAAGAACTTCACGGTGCGGTTGTAGTAGCAGCCGGCGGTGTCCTCCTTGTCCGTATCCATGGTTACTGCGAGGGGGGGGCAGGAAGTAGAGCGAAGCGGAGTCAGAGGAGCCCACTGCAGGGGGGGCGGGATCAGGGGGCCATCAGAGGGGGGGTCAACCTGCAGGGGGACAACAAGATTCAGATACTTAGATATCAATATAGAGAGGTGCAGGAATGAGTCCTCAACCCTGACATGAGTCAGCATTATGAGTCCTGAACCCTGACATGAGTCAGCATTATGAGTCCTGAACCCTGACATGAGTCAGCATTATGAGTCCTGAACCCTGACATGAGTCAGCATTATGAGTCCTGAACCCCGGCATGAGTCAGCATTATGAGTCCTGAACCCCGGCATGAGTCAGCATTATGAGTCCTGAACCCCGGCATGAGTCAGCATTATGAGTCCTCAACCCCGGGATGAGTCAGCATTATGAGTCCTGAGCCCTGACATCAGTCAGCATTATGAGTCCTGAACCCTGACATGAGTCAGCATTATGAGTCCTGAACCCTGACATCAGTCAGCATTATGAGTCCTGAACCCTGACATGAGTCAGCATTATGAGTCCTGAACCCTGACATGAGTCAGCATTATGAGTCCTGAACCTGACATGAGTCAGCATTATGAGTCCTGAACCCTGACATGAGTCAGCATTATGAGTCCTGAACCCTGACATGAGTCAGCATTATGAGTCCTGAACCCTGACATGAGTCAGCATTATGAGTCCTGAACCCTGACATGAGTCAGCATTATGAGTCCTGAACCCTGACATGAGTCAGCATTTCCTCACTTCCTGGTCTGCAGGTCAATGGTAGCAGCTGCAGTTTTTACTCTCCAGTGTGATATTTGCTGACGTATCTTAAGAGGTGAAATGTCCCGGCTCGTTAACGCCAGACCTTATTTCAGGAACATGACCACAGGCAACACGTTACTACACACAGGACATGTCTCATAGCACATCACAATCACACAGGGGAAGCTAACAGGAACATGCACAATCATTACATACAACACACACGCCATGAGCACCAGAGTGTGTTTGACAGTGGCAGCTTAATGTATAACGAAGAGAAGAGGCTGAACAGACCAATCTGTGAACCCAGCTGGACTGGGACTGGGACTGGTCACTATCAAAGGGTCTCCAAGCGTCCTACAGCTTATCCACAATTGAACCTGCATTTTATTTACCTTGTGAAGAGATGAAACCATAAGGCTGAGTCATGTTAGGGGTGGAGGACTTAAGAACAGACCAGGCAGTGAGGGAATGCGGAGGCAGGTTTAGGACTCATTCCTGCAGTATTTATTGTGCAATATGTCGACTAACAGTTTTTGGAGTTTAGTCATTTATCGAGCGTTTTAAAGTGAAAGGCTTCCAGAAACATCTCTGGTTCTCGAGACTCTACGGTGCTTTGAGAGGGAGCTTCACACATTTGTTAATGAAATGAGTTTCAGGCAAAGAATTTCCCTACAGTCAACCCCATCCCACAGATATTCACTTCAATAAAACAGAGAAGATTAGAGACGTCTCTCTTCCCTTTATGGTTTCATATTTGTATAGATAAAGTACCCTTTATCTATACAAATATGAAACCATAAAGTACGCGAATAAAAGATGAGCAGGATGTTTTAATGGAGACACAGAAACCTTCCTCATGAAGCTGACATTTCAGAGGTTGAAGAACCAGAATATGTAGATTAGCATGTTAGCATTATTAGCATCATAAGCATGATAGCATCATTAGCATGTTAGCATCAGGAACATCTTGACTGAAGCAGCTCAGGGTCCCGACATGATAAAATCCTCATATTTACAGTAAACCACACACTCCAATTCCTGCTAACGCTCAACAATGGAGACAGAGACACACCTCACAATTACACAATCAGATATGTAACTCAATCTCCACACACACACACACACACACACACACACACACACACACACACACACACACACACACACACACACACACACACACACACACACACACACACACACACACACACACACACACACACACACACACACACACACACACACACACACACACACACACACACACACACACACACACACACACACACACACACACCAAATCATAAACAGAAAAATGTGAGAGACTCTGAAGCGACACGGAGACAACGGCAGGAAGAGTTTGACTGAAGGTGTGAGTGTGTGTGTGTGTGTGTGTGTGTGTGTGTGTGTGTGTATGTGTATGTGTGTGCGTGTGTGCGTGTGTGCGTGAGTATGTGTGTGCGTGCGTGCGTGTGTGCGTGTGTATATGTGTGTGTGCGTGTGTGCGTGCGTGCGTGTGTGTAGAGAGGAAGTGAGAACATTTTCTCCCATTTCCTTTAAAGGCCCCGTCGAGGCACGAGCTGTCAGTCCTCCCTGAGCTCCAGCTGTCTCTCTGTTGGCTTTATTACAGTGATGATTCCTCAGGACACACACTGTCCGTCCTCCCCTGTCCTCAGACTGGTTTCCAGTCCCTCCCTGCTCCGGTGACTCTGCTCTGTTTTCTAGATCACCTCGACTGATTTCACAAAGCTCTGTCCACAGGTTCTGGAGAGTCAGAAACCGGACGGAGAAAACCGAGACTGAAACACGTCCTCGAGTGAAGTCCCCCAAGTCAAGAGAAAGGTGGTAAAGGGTCCTGATTTACTGGGACATGTCTCCATGCTTTAGTGTCTCTATTGGGACATGTCTCCATGCTTTAGTGTCTCTACTGGGACATGTCTCCATGCTTTAGTGTCTCTACTGGGACATGTCTCCATGCTCTGTGTCTCTATTGGGACATGTATCCATGCTTTAGTGTCTCTACTGGGACATGTCTCCATGCTTTAGTGTCTCTACTGGGACATGTCTCCATGCTCTGTGTCTCTACTGGGACATGTATCCATGCTTTAGTGTCTCTACTGGGACATGTCTCCATGCTCTGTGTCTCTATTGGGACATGTATCCATGCTTTAGTGTCTCTACTGGGACATGTATCCATGCTTTAGTGTCTCTACTGGGACATGTCTCCATGCTCTGTGTCTCTATTGGGACATGTCTCCATGCTCTGTGTCTCTATTGGGACATGTCTCCATGCTCTGTGTCTCTACTGGGACATGTCTCAGACTGCCTGTGCTGCAGCTCCTCTTTTCCCCCTCTGTCTGAAACCAGAGCCCAGTCTGCTCTGATTGGTCTGATCTGTTGTGATTGGTCAACCTCTTAGAGATGTCCCGCCCCCTAGCCTATCAGGTACAGTGTGTTGGAGCGAGCCAATAGGAGCTAGTACTTTTGAGTTAAAACTACATGAGCTGCTTATAGGATAACTGTTGTCACATTGCATTGTGGGTAATGTATGCAACGTGTAATAATCAGGAAGAAGGAGAGATCACATGACACAAAGATATGATCCATTAGGGCCGTGTTAGAACATGTATTCCACTTCCACCGCGGACAGATGATTTTTAGAGAATTGAAATACTTTGGCATGTTTTGCTTACTGGTTTATTCCACTGGACAATACACATCCCATAATCATAGAAACTCTGCTTAAACCTCTTAAAATAAAGAGCACTGGATTGGCTTTACATTTGGGGTTCATTCAGTCAGGATTTCGGTTTTTTGTGGTTGTAATTAAAGTACCATAGACCATAAAACGTGAAGAAGGACCCAGGAAGCACTATGTCCTCCTGCAGAAATAAAGAAGGCAGACGAGGAAGTGAAAGGACTGTAGTTTTCCATTCTCACGATTAACCTGATCATGGAAATTCCCCACCATCAGCTCAGACTGATTTACTGTCCCATTACTGAGGAACCACAGCCTGCAGACTGGTGATGATAAAGCCGGAGAGACTGATGGTCCCCCGTGTAGAAGTTTTCGATACCTCTTAATACATGCATGTGTGTATGTACAAGGAATACACAATGCATAGGCAAGGGGTGGCTTTATTTATGACCACAGCATGAACAGTGAACATGTATGTTGCATGCCGACTAACAACTGAATGCCTATTACATTAACACGTCACCGGGTGGCGCACCAGCTACGGTGGCCTGCAAAGGAGAAACTTAATCATATGAGAACGATCTACACCCCGGTCCCTCCGGCTTTATCAGCTGAAGGACACTCCGCGCGTCTGTGGGGTCTGACATTCAGAGTGTTTGCAGCAACAACAGCCCGTCCTGGTGTGTGTGTGTGTGTGTGTGTGTGTGTGTGTGTGTGTGTGTGTGTGTGTGTGTGTGTGTGTGTGTGTGTGTGTGTGTGTGTGTGTGTGTGTGTGTGTGTGTGTGTGTGTGTGTGTGTGTGTGTGTGTGTGTGTGTGTGTGTGTGTGTGTGTGTGTGTGTGTGTGTGTGTGTGTGTGTGTGTGTGTTAAAAGATCTTTTGTTACACGCCCACACCCTCAGGACGTGGAAACACCGCCACCAAATCCTCTCAGAACCACACGCACGCTGTCTGCAGATAACACACCTGAACCGGACGCGCTGCAGAGAGGCTAGCTGCTGCAGAGAGGCTAGCTGCTGCAGAGAGGCTAGCTGCTGCAGAGAGGCTAGCTGCTGCGCTCCTTTTATTCAGCGCTGGTGGAGAAACACACTTTAGCTTAGCACAAATACTTAAGCTAGCCAGTGAGAGGTTAAACATACTGGAGCATTCAGAAGCTAGAGGAAACAGATAAAAGGAGAGTAAAGAAAGCCTTTGTCTTGCAGACAGTTAGAGATAAATAAATAGGAAGCAGCTAGTTAGCTTAGCTGAGGCACACATACTTAAAATCAGCTAGCCAGTGAGAGGCAGAAAACAGGTGGAAGAAATGATCCAATAAAACGGATCATTCTCAGTTACTTTATTAACTGAACCATTACCAAAGTAGTTGATGGATATTTGTACTTGTCTGTGCTTAGTTTTTTAATGTAATACACAATATGTTATGCCCGACATTTCCCCGACAAATAAAGGATTTCTGATTCAGATTTGGGCGAGCTAATTCTTTGATGTTGTTGTGTTATTTGTAGGGATGGATTTAGACTCAAACTAAATGTACTTTCTGAGCTTTTACATAAATCTGGAAGTAAATATTATTTCTGAAGGCAGGCTAACATTTATATCTGTAGCGCTGCGTCTGTCAGCCTGTCTTTAAAGCAAACGTCAGAAAATTAAGTTTGAGCCTCACAACTCTGTATAGGCCTATTGGCTGCTTTCTATGCTTTATATCATATTGTATGGTAAATGTATATGTAAAGTTCATAATGTGCAAACAACCTTTTAAAATGCAGTTGTTTTGCTTTTAAAATCTGGATATTTTCTGCTGCTAACTCTTTCTGTCTGAACTGCTCAGACACAGAACGCGTCTCAGAGTTCAGAGCTCAGTTTTCTGTGTTCGCTGCAGCTGCTGTGTTTGTGTGAATCAGTAAAGAGCAGTTTGAATGGAAACCGGTCATTAGAGCCGCCACACCCGCCTCTCCTCTTCCTCCCCTCCTCCTCGCTCTCAACACAAAACATCACACAGGAAAGATTTGATCACGTCTGAGCTTAGACCTAACCCTGCAGAGGAGGTGTTGGTGACCTTTAGCTCCAGGTGAAAGCAGGATCTCTGCAGGCGGACAGGGGCAACTGCAGCTTCAGAGAGGATGCAGACATAGAAACACAAATCAGAACTCCTGCAGAAACATCTGCAGCAGCTCTTCAACTCATGCAGCATCTAGAGAACATTCAGCAGAGGAAACATGAGCAGTTTACTGAAAGCTGCAGAAACCAAACGCTGCAAGAAGCTCCAACACAACGGAGACCAGGGGACACTAAAGAGAGACGCACACAGCTGGAGACCAGGGGACACTAAAGAGAGACGCACACAGCTGGAGACCAGGGGACACTAAAGAGAGACGCACACAGCTGGAGACCAGGGGACACTAAAGAGAGACGCACACAGCTGGAGACCAGGGGACAGTAAAGAGAGACACACACAGCTGGAGACCAGGGGACAGTAAAGAGAGACGCACACAGCTGGAGACCAGGGGACACTAAAGAGAGACGCACACAGCTGGAGACCAGGGGACACTAAAGAGAGACGCACACAGCTGGAGACCAGGGGACACTAAAGAGAGACGCACACAGCTGGAGACCAGGGGACACTAAAGAGAGACGCACACAGCTGGAGACCAGGGGACAGTAAAGAGAGACGCACACAGCTGGAGACCAGGGGACACTAAAGAGAGACGCACACAGCTGGAGACCAGGGGACACTAAAGAGAGACGCACACAGCTGGAGACCAGGGGACACTAAAGAGAGACGCACACAGCTGGAGACCAGGGGACACTAAAGAGAGACGCACACAGCTGGAGACCAGGGGACACTAAAGAGAGACGCACACAGCTGGAGACCAGGGGACACTAAAGAGAGACGCACACAGCTGGAGACCAGGGGACACTAAAGAGAGAGGCACACAGCTGGAGACCAGGGGACACTAAAGAGAGACGCACACAGCTGGAGACCAGGGGACACTAAAGAGAGACGCACACAGCTGGAGACCAGGGGACACTAAAGAGAGACGCACACAGCTGGAGACCAGGGGACACTAAAGAGAGACGCACACAGCTGGAGACTCCTTATGATGTCATTGCAGATCGGCTGTGAGCTCGCTAACATAGCTAACCTTCAGATATCCTGACAATAATTCCAGTTCAGAGACAGACTCTGAGACAGACTGACCCTGAGACAGACTCTAAGACAGACTGACCCTGAGACAGACTCTGAGACAGACTGACCCTGAGACAGACTCTGAGACAGACTCACTCAGAGACAGACTGACTCTGAGACAGACAGCTGTCCAGCTTTATGACCTCATGAACAAGTACAGTATGAACCGTACAGACCCTCTGGCTGAATACCCTCTCTAAAGAGTTTGGAGGACATTCATTTAAATCTCAGTCTCTCTGTTTTGTCTCTGTGACGTTTGTTTTTCACAACGAGACTTCCTGTGACCCCTTTCAGACGAGATAAAGTTTCAGAGCCGTTTCTCCTCGCCAATCCTGTCAGAGCGGCTGCCACTGACTCGGCTCTTATCCTTTATATCTCCCACACAGCTCAGAGCGGAACTGAAGTCATTTATCAAGCAGCGGAGGAAGTGTGAAGACCTTATATGTTTTAAAGAAATGCATTGCAGCAACAACACTAGAGGCATTCAGGGATCAGTCAACAACAACAACAACAACAACAACACTGTCTTCTGTTGGCTGAATGCAGCCAAACAAATTTAATGCAAACTAGTTTCACTCTGGCACAAAGGTGAGGTCCCTAAAGGTGAGCCGTGGATCTCAGGCGTCATTTATACCTCAATACACACGTCTAATATTGTCAGCATTTAGTATTGTTTCTTGAAGCCCCAACAAATCTAACACTCAGCAATTAAAAGCATGTCTCTACTCTAAATGTCAAGGCTGTTGCAGAAATGCCTTAAATGTAAATGTTTCCGATGAAAGGGAAGAGCCACAGAGTCAGAGCAGGGAACCAAAAGCTTCTCTACACATTCAATAGCCTGTGGTCCTTGGGGTAGTACTATTTTAAAACGTAGGCTCCAGACCCAAACTTTTACTTTGAGGAATCAAAGCAGGCTCTTAAAAACACATTCAAATGATCCAAAGCAGAAAGGGTTTTCCCGGATGAAAAGGGTCTCAGATTAAATCGTTTGGGTATAAATCCCAATCATTGAATGATAATTCCATTTATTACAGCGATGAGAGACACATTTCAGAGACCTGTTTACCATCCTGACGGAAACCAGTAGCTCTCTGGGATGAAGCGGGGGTGTCGCAGTCTATGAGTTTCAGCTGGAGAGGATCTTTCAAATCTCACTGAGAATCAATAACTGGTTTTCTTTTATCGTGACGATCCACTGTGGGAGGGGTACAGGTTTCCCTGCAGAAATACTAACAGATAGGCACAGATCTACAGCGGTAAAGACACCCTGCAGCGGATCTGTATAACCTGGATCTACAGCGTGTTTCAGGCCCTGTGTCAGGCCCTGTGTCAGGCCCTGTTTCAGGCCTTGTTTCAGGCCGTGTTTCAGGCCGTGTTTCAGGCCCTGAGCGCGGCCTTGCAGGCACTTCTTTTCAGCAGAAACTCCCAGAGGTGAGTCACCATCGTGTAACCTTCACTGACTCCATTTATTACAGTGCTGTTAAGTGTGTGTGTGTGGGCGTTCAGGAAAAACCGGTATCATGCGCACCGTAAAATATCATATAATCAGGATATTCAAACAGGATGGGCTTTTATTTTGAAGGACTGTGTTAAACTAGGACCCTGCAGCGTTACACATTTATAGATATTATAACGTGCCTTTATGTAAACACCTTTATTCTAATACAAACTCTACTTATATTATTTTGTGTTTTAATGTCACCATTTAGCAGCTGATATATTCCTGATGAACCTTCCTGCCCTCTGCAGTCACCCTGCACAATAATTCCCCTCTGGCTGGCAGAGAACTCAGTGCTCCATAGCCTCTCTGTGACCTGGACTTTACGCTCTCACTCACATTAGATTGTATTTAATATTCCTTTACATTGCACTATCCACTATCGGTATATTTTGTTATTTTCATTTCTAATGTTTTGCTATGCTTCATATTGTGATGTATTTTGCTGCTGTAACAAAAGAAATTCCCAATTTGGGAAAAATAAATAATTCTGATTCTGATCTAACATGGGAGCAGATAGTGGATTACGGGTTTGGTCAGATTTCAGCGTCTCCTTTCGGGTGTTTAAAAGGTTCATTCTGCTCCCTGAATGTGAGGAATACCCTGACTCACAGAGAAAGGTGTTTTAATTTAAGTCTGTGTGTTTTAATCAGATTTTAACTCACATTTATTGCCCTTCTAGTAGGAAATGAGCTGTAGGTGCACTCCTCATGAGAGAGACGATTCATCTGATGGAAGATGTTCAGGAGCTTCTCAACACCATCACCGCTATGAACCCGTGCATCAGACCACTCCTCAGGTCTGAAATAATATGCGACTCCAGAGAGAGAGAATTCATTCTCCTTTATTAAACTCACATCTAAACACTTCCTGTTCTTATTGTACAGACAGATGGTATCTCTCAGGGGTGTGAAGTATATAATCTCCCTTAAATCAGACTGTAGTTCCCCTGCAGTACATCCAGCAGCTACCCTGCAGTACATCCAGCAGCTACCCTGCAGTACATCCAGCAGCTACCCTGCAGTACATCCAGCAGCTACCCTGCAGTACATCCAGCAGCTACCCTGCAGTACATCCAGCAGCTACCCTGCAGTACATCCAGCAGCTACCCTGCAGTACACATTCAAACTAGCTGCACCTTTACCAGCTCTGAGAACACTTTAATGATCAATCATTATAAAACAGATCAGAGATATTATTCTGAAATGGACCAATCAGACAATGACTACTTTTACTGTCGCTACTTTAAGTACATTTAGAGGAGAGTACTTTCTACTTTCACTGGAGGAACATTTAGAATACTTTCACTGTGACAGAGTATTCCTACACTCTGGTACTTCTACTTTACTCAAGAACAAGATCTGAGTACTTCTACTTTACTCAAGAACAAGATCTGAGTACTTCTACTTTACTCAAGTACAAGACCTGAGTACTTCTACTTTACTCAAGTACAAGACCTGAGTACTTCTACTTTACTCAAGTACAAGATCTGAGTACTTCTACTTTACTCAAGAACACGATCTGAGTACTTCTACTTTACTCAAGTACAAGACCTGAGTACTTCTACTTTACTCAAGTACAAGACCTGAGTACTTCTACTTTACTCAAGAACAAGACCTGAGTACTTCTACTTTACTCAAGTACAAGATCTGAGTACTTCTACTTTACTCAAGTACAAGATCTGAGTACTTCTACTTTACTCAAGTACAAGACCTGAGTACTTCTACTTTACTCAAGTACAAGACCTGAGTACTTCTACTTTACTCAAGTACAAGACCTGAGTACTTCTACTTTACTCAAGTACAAGACCTGAGTACTTCTACTTTACTCAAGTACAAGACCTGAGTACTTCTACTTTACTCAAGTACAAGACCTGAGTACTTCTACTTTACTCAAGTACAAGATCTGAGTACTTCTACTTTACTCAAGAACAAGATCTGAGTACTTCTACTTTACTCAAGTACAAGATCTGAGTACTTCTACTTTACTCAAGTACAAGACCTGAGTACTTCTACTTTACTCAAGTACAAGACCTGAGTACTTCTACTTTACTCAAGTACAAGATCTGAGTACTTCTACTTTACTCTGGTACCCCCCCCCCCCAGCATAAATATGAAATGGAACTGGAATCATTTAAAGTGTATTTGAGACAGAGAGGAGCTTCTGTCTCTGGTAAACCGGCAGGAGTAACCCGGTAGAGGGTCTCAGGAACGGGAGAGACACAGAGGGTTTAATGGAGACAGAGGTGTCTCTGTGTCGGTACTAAGAGACTGGATTCAACAGGAGGGAGGAAACCCTGAACTCACCTTGGTGTTCCAGTCGCAGATCAGGTAAATCCAGCCGTCGAGTTCAAACGGAGTCCCTGAACGCAGCTGCTGTCGGTACCTGAACGCAGCTGGAGGTGGGTTCAGTGAAATGGGGTTCTGGTTTCAGTGTCGAGGCTCCATGCCTTTTTTCTTTCTTTAATTCAGACCCTCAGAGAGCTTCACCTGCGGAGCGCGATCCGTCTCACCTGACGGAGGGATCTTCGGACAGGCGTTCAGGGCGCGGTGCTGCTCCTGCTGCTGCTGCACAAAGAGCTGCACGCCCACACACACACACACACACACACACACACACACACACACACACACACGCCCACACGCATACATGCGCGCGCGCACACACACACACACACACACACACACACACACACACACACACACACACACACACACACACACACACACAGAGGAGCAGCCGCCAATCAGAGAGCAGCTGGGAGGGGATTAGGAGGAGGGGGGGGGTGTCCCTCAGGTTTGAAATATTTTAATATATGACTTTATAAATGAACATATAATTCAAGCAGCAATAAAACATACAAATACAATGAATACAATAAAACACATGAATATAAAACTAAAATATTAAATGAAAACAAATGAGCATAAAATACAAAAAATGAATGTAAACTTAAATTAAAAAATATAAAATTAAATATATCAAAAAACAGGAAGTGAGATTTACAAACAGGAAGTTGCGTCACTTCAAAGAACAGGAAGTGGAAAAAGAGCCGAAACAAAGAAAACGTGAGGAGGTGAAAAAGAGAGGAGGTCGTGATTTTTGTTATCTCACAGTAAGACGCTACAGATATCATGAACCCCCCCTTCATTGTTCAACAGCATCCGGAACATTGTGACATCACTACGGAACACAGTGTACGTGATAGGCTAAGGGGCGGGACATCTCTGAGCTGTTGACCACTCACAACAGAGCCGGCCAGCTGACCAATCAGAGCAGACTGGCCTCTGGTTTCAGACGGAGGGTGAAAAAGGCTGCGTAATAACGTGCCGTTTGGGGACATTTGGGGAAGTGAGATTAAAAAAGATGACCGTATGTATTTGAGGTCGTTTCTGTCGCTGCTCTTCCTCTGCAGGACATCTCCTGTAAAGAGAGTATGAACGTTAATCTGCTCTCATGTTTACATGTTTACTAAACACATAGAATAAAGACATCCCATAACGTTCATCACAGGATACACACACCAAAGAATCCAAGTGGTTTTAAATCGTTACTGGTTTTAATAGGGTGGTGTGTGTGTGTGTGTGTGCGTGCGCGCGCGCATGTATGCGTGTGGGCGTGCGTGTGTGTGTGTAAATAGATGCCAGATGACAGTAAACATCTCCATGTGTTATTTGTTCCAAAACATTTACAGTGACAATACAAACCCTGAGCACATTGCACAACACACACACACACACACACACACACACACACACACACACACACACACACACACACACACACACACACACACACACACACACACACACACACACACACACACACACACACACACACACACACACACACACACACACACACACACACACACACCTTATATTTGGAGCATTTTCTTTGTAATATTTGTATAATTTAATGTTAATATAGTCTTATAATTGTTTAACAAAAACACCAGGACAAATTCCTCTGAGTGTTAACCTGCCCGGCAACAACGCAGGTTCTGGTTCTGAGGAAACCGCCATATGTGGTCAAGATGAGTCAATAAATAAAAGGTTTAAAATTATTTTACCAATAAATAAATTATGAAATGTCAGAAAAAGAAACCGCTTTCATTACAAAAATACTTCCCATGTGTCAGGACGAGGGACGAGGCCACGTGTGAATGTCTTTTTGAGATCCGACCAAGAGTCCAAGAAATTAGATTTTTATTTTGAAGTCAGAGTTCAGACTTTATTAAAAAACTCAAAATGAGTTACGAGTTTTAGTGAGATAGAAAAGAAAATCATGTGGCCCTGATCCTCTTCCCTACAAGGTTTATTGAACAATGACGGCCTCCCTTTCTCCCACTAATTGGTGAAATATATAATGGCTTCATTTCTAACTCAGAACCAGGACCAGGTTTGTTGCTAGGCAGGTTAACACATACGAGGAATCTGTCCTGGTGTTTTTGGTGCAGACATAAAGATAAAACAACAATTAAAACACTGGTGAATAAACCATTTCAAAGACTGAATTACTCTCATCGAATATGTTTGAAATAGAGGAATAACCGTCTGATGAAACCGGAATAAAACATGTGCAGCTACAGGGTGATTTATAGGCAGCTATTTACATTTAACAAAATATACATAATATCTCCTTTATTCCTGAAAAGCACTTCATCTTTTAAACGGGTTAGTATAATTTCACTCCTTAATATCATTCTAATGGAAGCAGTCTATTTATTCTGTGGATATGTTCTACCTGATCTAGTTTCCATGTTCTGCTGTTCAATAACGTTCATACTGTCAAAACAGTCGGTCTGTATCCTCCACATTTCATAGATTCATATTATACTTGAATACACTTTGCACTTCTGCTGTTTGTTACTAAGTTGAGTCTGACCTGATTTTTAGAATAACTATTAAAGATGTTGTGCTTCTGATTGGTCGAGATGAGGCGGAAGGACACCTTTGCATTGCATCCACAGGCTTCATCTCACTGGTTCCCTCTCAGCGCCCCCGTGTGGCTGACCCTGCAGCTCCGGAGACACAGACTCAAGACGTCCAGATAGTTTTTAAATATTATTTTAATACTTTTCTTAAAAAAAGGTGTTGTACTCCATAATGTGAACAAGATGAATCCATCAGACGCAGGGAAGAGGAAGGAAATCAAAACGGGGGGGGGGGGGGTATAACATCAAAAATAAAAATATGGATTATATAGGATTTGAAAACTACAGGAAACACGATGGCACACGACATCCCAAAACATTTCAAAATAAAACTAGAAGACGGGAAGACAAACAGGAAGCTATAATACAGAGGAAACATCACAATAAAAGCGCAGCAGAAACTCGGCCGCTTCCTCAGACCAGCTTTAAAAAGGGGAGGAAATTAAATAGCAATAAAACCCTTTAATATAAAGTGAAAAGAAGATGCTTTAAATGTAGAAAACGTGAACGGTCAGCACTCAGAGGGGATTTGGCATAGAGAGAAACAGACACCAAGCATCCTCTCCATCAGCATAAAAAAGTTCTTTACAGTAAATCTCTACAAAATCAAGCTCAGAGACCCCCCCCCCCACCTCCTCTCGCGATGGTGACGGTTCGTCGTATATAATATATATTCATGTTTCTATTTATATATATAATATGTATAATTTGTAGGGTCTACAGGCTCTCCGCGCTGCTCCAATCAGAGACCATTAGCAGGAAGTGAGTCTTAGAAAAGTGTGTGTGTGTGTGTGTGTGAGGAAACACACCCAGGTCAATAAAAGACATCCTCCTCTCCCTCACACTTCACAGATTATTCATTGATTAAATTAACTCCTCTTCGTCGTCGTTTCCTTTTTCTCTAAAGTGTAAAAGCTTTTATTCCTCAGATATCATTATGTCCCGTAAACACCAAACCCCCCGCTCTCGTCACATGACACCAGCCAGCTGTTCAACCACTGAGAGAGGTGTGTGTGTGTGTGTGTGTGTGTGTGTGTGTGTGTGTGTGTGTGTCCTCTCAGAACAGATTCTCCTCAAAGATCGCCATCAGGTCGCTCTGGAAGTTTATATCGATGGTGTCGGCCATCTGTAGGAGAGAGAGAGAGAGAGCGAGAGAGAGAGAGGGACAGAGAGGAGAGGGAGAGAGAGAGGGACAGAGAGGAGAGGGGGAGAGAGAGAGGATAGAGAGAGAGGGAGAGAGAGAGAGACAGAGAGGAGAGAGAGGAGCGAGAAGAGGAGAGGGGGAGAGAGAGAGGATAGAGAGAGAGGGAGAGAGAGGAGAGGAGCGAGAGAGGAGAGGGAGAGAGAGATGGACAGAGAGGAGAGAGAGAGGAGAGAGAAGAGGAGAGGGGGAGAGAGAGAGGATAGAGAGAGAGGGAGAGAGAGGAGAGGGAGCGAGAGAGGAGAGGGAGAGAGAGAGAGAAGAGGAGAGGGAGAGAGAGAGAGAGGAGAGAGAAGAGGAGAGGGAGAGAGAGGAGAGGGAAGAGGAGAGGGAGAGAGAGAGAGAGGAAAGAGGAGCATTACAAACTGTCTGTAAAACTTTGAATAAAGACATTTCTCTGGTGTGAAGTCCCGACCTAAAATACCAAAATTAGGAGGAAAATTGAAACTTTTCCTCAAATACCCAAAAATATAATCGGAAAAAAATTGTCCCTAAATCTGAAACCACCTTTTTTCACCAAAAACATAAATAGATTTTTTTCTGAAAATACAAAAAAAGAAAGAATTTCTGGAAATAAAAGAATTTTCTTTTCAGTTTTTCTGAAAATGGACAAATCTCAGAACCAAAATCGTGAAATGTTTCTTCAGGAAATGAAAGACGTCTTGGTTTTGTCGGGATAATAAAAGCTACAGAGTTTTAGTTTAGTTTTAAATTTTGAAGGTTAAAACCGGGGTATATTTCTACGTACCGCCTCTCTGTGGCGCCGCTCCTGCTCTCGGCGGCGGGCCATCTCCCGCTGGTCGATCGCAGCAGGGGGGGGAGGGGGCGGGGCCTGCTGCTGTGGGGGCGGGGCCTGCGGGGAGTGGGTGGGGGGCGTGGAGGCTGGCGGTGTGGGCGCCAGCGGCGACTGTTGCTCCGGGCGCCGGCGAGCTTCCTCCTGCACTCGCCGGGTCGGCTCCACCGGGTCGTCATCGTCTCGGCTTCTGAACAACCAATCAGACTTTAGTTAAACACCAAATACAAGCAGGGGGGGGGGGGGCTGTGAGGACAACAAACATACTAAATAACTAAATACACTCGTAATAATTGGGGGGTTATTATTTTATTTCCCAAAACATAGTAATGATTTTCCGCTGTGTTCATGGTGTCATCCTGTCTCACAGAGAGACACGCGTCTGTAACATGCCTAACGGTACGGAGAGGATTAGGGAACTTCCTCCGAGCTCTGGGGAAATATTCTGGATTCTCAGGAAAAGTCAGAATTTGGAAAACGTAAGGAATCGGAAACTAAACTTTTTTAACGTTTTAAAAACGGCAAAAATAAATAAAAATCAAATTAGAATTCGGGAACAAATTCTAAATAGTCAGAATAAAAACAGAAAGGGAAAGTCCCCCGCACCCAGAGACCCCAACGCCAATCTTTAGGTTTCACATTTCCTAGCGCTCGGTGTGGCAGCTGTTTGTGTTTGTGTTTGTGTTTATGTTTATCATTATGTTTATGTTTGTGTTTATGTTTGTGTTTATGTTTGTGTTTATGTTTGTGTTTATGTTTATCATTATGTTTGTTTGTGTTTGTTTGTGTTTATGTTTATCATTATGTTTGTTTGTGTTTGTGTTTGTGTTTATGTTTGTGTTTATGTTTATCATTATGTTTGTTTGTGTTTGTGTTTGTGTTTATGTTTGTGTTTATGATTGTGTTTATGTTTATGTTTGTGTTTATGATTGTGTTTGTTTTATGTTTATGTTTATGTTTGTGTTTATGTTTGTGTTTATGATTGTTTATGTTTGTGTTTATCATTATGTTTATGTTTGTTTGTGTTTGTGTTTGTGTTTATGTTTGTGTTTATGTTTATGTTTATGATTGTTTATGTTTGTGTTTATGTTTGTGTTTATGTTTGTGTTTATGTTTGTGTTTATGATTGTTTATGTTTGTGTTTATCATTATGTTTATGTTTGTTTATGTTTGTGTTTATGTTTGTGTTTATGTTTGTGTTTATGTTTATGTTTGTGTTTATGATTGTTTATGTTTGTGTTTATCATTATGTTTATGATTGTTTATGTTTGTGTTTATGTTTGTGTTTATGTTTATCATTATGATTGTGTTTGTTTATGTTTGTGTTTATGTTTGTGTTTGTTTGTCTACCGTAGTTTCCCCTCCCGTCGCGCCTGCTCGGCCTTCAGCTGCCGCTCTCTCTCCTCCTTCTCTCGGGCCGCCCGTCTGAACTGCTCGAAGCTGTCGGAGGAGGATCGGACCGATGAGGCTGGAGTGGACTGAGGCCTCTGAGCCAGGCTGGCCCAGGACCCCATGTTTTTCAGCTTCACCTCCTGGGGGGGGGGGGGGAGCAGAACCATTACTATGAAGCTGCTTGCTTTCTATCTCAGCTGTGAGTCTGCTCTCACTCTGATACACACAGAAGCTGCTACGCTAAGATCTCGTACACACCTGAGTCTTTTTGGGAGCGATGGGAGTCTTGGGCTCCTGCTTGATCTTGATGTCTTGCTGAGAGCAGGGGGGGGCGGGGGAGTCAGGGAGGCGAGGAGGAAGGCGAGAACCGTCCAATGGCTTCATGTCTAACCCTGTGGGAGACACGAGTTGGGATGCTTTAAACTCAACATGACCTTCTTCAGATCTGAGGCAGCATGAGGGACTCTGGACTCACTGTGTTTGTGGGAGTCCTGACGCATGGCGGGGCTGAACGGGGCCGGGGGGAGAACTGGAGACAGGGAGGGTTTCTCCTCCTTCACCGGCAGCATGTTGGACCTCTGCTCCTGCGCGCACACACACACACACACACACACAGTAATACATGTCAGAGACACTGCTCTCACACCACCTGGGTGTACTCAGTGTTCCCGGGT
The DNA here is from genome assembly GCF_036324505.1 of Eleginops maclovinus. Lineage (NCBI taxonomy): Eukaryota > Metazoa > Chordata > Actinopteri > Perciformes > Eleginopidae > Eleginops > Eleginops maclovinus. The sequence continues at coordinate 1,491,866 of NC_086352.1, forward strand.
CTCACTCACGTGTTTCTTGGTCTGAGGCGGCGACTGCTGTCCCATTGGGAGAAACTGAGGCATCTGAGGAGAGTTCATCATCAGAGGGGAGGGGCTCTCACGCAGGATACCTGGGGAGACAATCAGTTTAATTCAATGCAATAAATCTGCAGGAGAACCAAAGCCTTCATAAAAACAATAGCACGTAATAAGAAATAAGGAAGGTGCTTTTATTTTGAAGGACCATTCACCACTGCAGGAGAGTATCTTACAGGGCTTTTATTTTGAAGGACCATTCACCACTGCAGGAGAGTATCTTACAGGGCTTTTATTTTGAAGGACCATTCACCACTGCAGGAGAGTATCTTACAGGGCTTTTATTTTGAAGGACCGTTCACCACTGCAGGAGAGTATCTTACAGGGCTTTTATTTTGAAGGACCATTCACCACTGCAGGAGAGTATCTTACAGGGCTTTTATTTTGAAGGACCATTCACCACTGCAGGAGAGTATCTTACAGGGCTTTTATTTTGAAGGACCATTCACCACTGCAGGAGAGTATCTTACAGGGCTTTTATTTTGAAGGACCGTTCACCACTGCAGGAGAGTATCTTACAGGGCTTTTATTTTGAAGGACCATTCACCACTGCAGGAGAGTATCTTACAGGGCTTTTATTTTTGAAGGACCATTCACCAATGCTGGGGAGTTTGCCCCCTCACCTGTGGAGAAGCTCTCGGGGTTCTTCCCCCTCGGCGACGGCTGCTGCATCAGTTGCTGCATCTGCTGCACCTTCTGCTGCAGGGCGCTCCCCACCTTCTGGTGCGACGTGGGCGTGTGCAGGTGAGGTGGGGGCTGCCGCATGTGCACTTGTCTCTGAGTGAGGGGGGGGGCTACGGACACGGCCTGCGCATGCATCAGTTGCGCAGAGGGGTGCAGCTGCGGGGCGGGAGGGCGAGGCTGCAGCGATTGCAGGAAGCTTTGCACCTGACTCAGCGGGGTGGGGGTGAGGGATTCTGTGGGCGGAGGCTCCTCGTCGTCCTCCAACAGTGCCTGGGGGGGCTGTGCCGAGAGAGTTCCCAGGATGCCGTGGGACGGGGGCGACGGGGGGCGGGGTCGGAGGGGTGGCTGGAGCAGAGGCGAGGGGGGAGGGCAGCGAGGATGGGGGAGGCTGGGGGGGTTTGGGGGGGAGCGGCGCCGCCCGGTGGCTCGGTCGGGACGGCTGCTGGGGGAGGGCGTTGTGGAGCGCTGCAGAAAACACAACAAACATACGATTAACCTTTCAAAAGAGGGGGGCAGGGGGGGAGTCCTTAAGCCTGACTCAGCATTATGAGTCCTATAACATGACTCAGCATTATGAGTCCTACAACATGAGTCAGCATTTTGAGACCTACAACACGAGTCAGCATTATGAGACTTATACAGCATTGAGTCCTATAACATGAGTCAGCATTATGAGACCTATAACGTCACACAGCATTATGAGTCCTATAACATGACTCTGCATTATGAGTCCTATAACATGAGTCAGCATTATGAGTCCTATAACATGAGTCAGCATTATGAGTCCTATAACAAGAGTCCTATACCAGAGTCAGCATTATTATTATATAGTCCTATACCATGTTTTGGCATTACGAGTCCTATAACATGAGTCAGCATTATGAGTCCTATAACATGACTTGGCATTATGAGTCCTATAACATGACTCGGCATTATGAGACCTATAACATGAGTCAGCATTATGAGTCCTATAACATGAGTCAGCATTATGAGTCCTATAACATGACTTGGCATTATGAGTCCTATAACATGACTCTGCATTATGAGTCCTATAACATGAGTCAGCATTATGAGTCCTATAACACGACTCTGCATTATGAGTCCTATAACATGACTTGGCATTATGAGTCCTATAACACGACTCTGCATTATGAGTCCTATAACACGACTCTGCATTATGAGTCCTATAACACGAGTCTGCATTATGAGTCCTATAACATGAGTCAGCATTATGAGTCCTATAACAAGAGTCCTATACCAGAGTCAGCATTATTATTATATAGTCCTATACCATGTTTTGGCATTACGAGTCCTATAACATGAGTCAGCATTATGAGTCCTATAACACGACTCTGCATTATGAGTCCTATAACATGAGTCAGCATTATGAGTCCTATAACATTGCTTGGCATTATGAGTCCTATAACATGAGTCAGCATTATGAGTCCTATAACACGACTCTGCATTATGAGTCCTATAACATTACTTGGCATTATGAGTCCTATAACATGAGTCAGCATTATGAGTCCTATAACACGACTCTGCATTATGAGTCCTATAACATGACTCAGCATTATGAGTCCTATAACATGAGTCAGCATTATGAGTCCTATAACAAGAGTCCTATACCAGAGTCAGCATTATTATTATATAGTCCTATACCATGTTTTGACATTACGAGTCCTATAACATGAGTCAGCATTATGAGTCCTATAACACGACTCTGCATTATGAGTCCTATAACATGACTCGGCATTATGAGACCTATAACATGACTTGGCATTATGAGTCCGACTCTGCATTGAGTCCTATAACACGACTCGGCATTATGAGACCTATAACATGAGTCAGCATTATGAGTCCTATAACATGACTCTGCATTATGAGTCCTATAACATGACTCGGCATTATGAGTCCTATAACACCACTCGGCATTATGAGACCTATAACATGAGTCTGCATTATGAGTCCTATAACATGAGTCAGCATTATGAGTCCTATAACACGACTCTGCCTTATGAGTCCTATAACACGAGTCTGCATTATGAGTCCTATAACATTACTGCATTATGAGTCCTATAACACCACTCGGCATTATGAGTCCTATAACACCACTCGGCATTATGAGTCCTATAACATGAGTCAGCATTATGAGTCCTATAACACGACTCTGCCTTATGAGTCCTATAACACGAGTCTGCATTATGAGTCCTATAACATTACTGCATTATGAGTCCTATAACACGACTCTGCCTTATGAGTCCTATAACACGAGTCTGCATTATGAGTCCTATAACATGACTCGGCATTATGAGACCTATAACATTACTCGGCTTAATGAGACCTATAACATTACTCGGCTTAATGAGACCTATAACATTACTCGGCATTATGAGACCTATAACATTACTCGGCTTAATGAGACCTATAACATTACTCGGCATTATGAGACCTATAACATTACTCGGCTTAATGAGACCTATAACATTACTCGGCATTATGAGTCCTATAACATTACTCGGCATTATGAGACCTATAACATTACTCGGCATTATGAGACCTATAACATTACTCGGCATTATGAGACCTATAACATTACTCGGCTTAATGAGACCTATAACATTACTCGGCATTATGAGACCTATAACATTACTCGGCTTAATGAGACCTATAACATTACTCGGCATTATGAGACCTATAACATGACTCGGCTTAATGAGACCTATAACATTACTCGGCATTATGAGACCTATAACATGACTCGGCTTAATGAGACCTATAACATTACTCGGCATTATGAGACCTATAACATTACTCGGCATTATGAGACCTGTACTGAGGTTTAGGACTGAGTTGTGCAGCTGAGTGATGTGTACCTGGGGAGGGTATGATGGGATGTTGGTTCAGGAACAGGTGAGTCTCGGCGGGCGTCGGTACGGTGGGTGTGCTGAGGAGGCCGGCCCCGGCAGGGAGGGGAACAGCAGCAGCAGAGACGGTGGGGGGGGGCTCAGCGTTGTGCTGAGTCAGTCGAGGGTTCATGAACTGGGCCAGAGGATCGAACCCTGCGCCAATCAGCTGAGAGGCGTCCAGAGCCGTGACCACCGGGGGGGGCTTGGGCTGAACCACCTGAGGCTGGGGGGCGGCGGTGCTGAGATGGAGGGGGGGGTGCAGCCTCTTCAGGTCTTTGCTAGTGGAGAGCTTCCTCTTGGGAACCAGCCCTGAAACACACAGAACATTCATACAGGAGGAAGTTTGGAGCAGAGCGGCTCTTCCTGATGTTCTGAGCTTCATCTTCATCGTTAACTTAAACCGTAGATCGGGTGATTGTGATTACTGGTTCTGTTGGTGTTATTATGGGATGCGTTGTGTGCCTCACCAATGTCAGAGTCTTCACTGTCGGAGGAGCTGCTGCTGCCAGAAGACGAGGACCCCGTCTTCATCTTCGTCACATTATCCAGAGGCTTCTCTACTGGAACAAAACACATTCACATCAATCCTGATTCACATTTACATTCCTTTTTTTACATATAAACTTTGAGCTGTAACTTATACATTTATATGGTTATTCTCAAAGAAATGTCTTAGTTTTTTACTTAAATCTGAGAGTAAATGTACCACTATAATCTAAAAGCAGGGGTTCTTTCTAGTTACCAGGTGCAGACTAAACCCTGCAGAGAATATCTGTAATCATCTCATAAATGCACTACTATAATATCTGCTATTTCTTTGCAAAATGTCTGATTAATCAAGAGGATTATTTCTTTAAATTGTGTGAGTGTTTTTTTATTATTATTTTTCTTTGTAAAAATGAGAGATGTTTCATTAATTTAAGGTTTCACTATCAGAGAAGATAAACTTGATTATCCCATATTTATAGAGTCTCTTTAGTCTTTAGTTTCCCTCTAGGGCAGGGGTGTCAAACCCAACTTCATCGCGGGCCACATTAGCATTATGGTTGCACTCAAAGAAAATATAAATATAAAATATTTATATTTGTTTAAAATAATGTAACATAACACATTATTCTGTACATATATAATATATATAGAAGAATGTGATGTATTACAGCATTGCCTCTGCTTTGGATAATTATTGGTTTTGGTAATAACTACATCTGAAAGCAGAACTACAACACCTGTACAATTTATTTAAAGAATGAGTTTGGTAGCATCAACACATAGTTGCGCACTGACATACGGTGCACGTAGACACAGAAATACTGTGGGGGCACACTGACACTTCTGTCTGTTAAATATATCCCATGAATTTATCAGATTAAGTTAGCCTTACTATTTTAGATCAAGCACTATTTAAGGATTTAGAATTTTGCAATATTTGAATAGTCTGAAAGCCAAGACTTAGAAACCCCCTGTTCCAGACCCTGGTGTGTATCACCTGTCACTCATTATTGTCAGGGATGGGGAGGGGGGGTGGGAGGAACAGGCGGGAGTTTTCCTCCTGCCTTCTTAAACTTGACACACGTATTTATAAGTATTGATTGTCTGAATATAGAGAAAGTAATTCATGAGCTGCAACTCAAAGACCTCATCTCTTTCTCAAATCACAGAAGTGGAAGTACGCACGTTCATGTAAAACATGAATCCATGTGTCTCTGAAAGAGCCGTAGCGACACCAGACTCTAACAGAGCGGGTCGTTCTGTGAGGATCAGCCGACCGTCGGTTCTGGTTCTGGTCTGGGTTGCTGAAGCAGACTTTGCTCCGTGTTTGGTGTCACTGTGCCGCTGTAGCTCTGTCTCTCACTGCCTCACTCGACGCTGACTGAAGTCGCTTCAGTGCGCATGTCACAAAACAGATGAATTGTGGGACATGTAGTTTATGGGCAACAAGCTTCTGTAAAGCGGCGTGTAGCCGTATAATAAACCTTATATTCTTTGAAAACTCTCGCGTTGGGCCTTGAGTTTGAGGCGTATGCTTTAGGGTGAGGATTGCTCTGCCCTGAGGACGCTGTGAAACAGGATGTACTGGTACCTGAAGGAGTTCCCCTCCCAGCAGTCTCCCAGTGTCTCCTGACTGAAACACACCTCGATGAGTAATGCTGAGTTAGGGCAGGGTGATATGGACCAAAAGTCATATCTTGATATTTTCAAGCACAATGTCGATATAAGATATATATCGACATTGTTTCCGCGCTCCAACTCATGCCGCTGTGTGCTTTCATTTCCAGCCTGCCTGCGTCGCTGTGCCCGTCAGCCTGCCTTGTTGTTTGCAAACTCAAGCCTAAATTTGGGTGTAGGTTACACGGTCACATATCAAGCCGGCCGGCATACCTTTGTGGCAGAAACAGCCTGGTTTAATAATAGGCAAAATGCTGCAATCGTAGCAAAACGGTGGGTGCGTGCAGTCGGTCTATGCATAGCCCATCTTAAATGAGCCGCGGCAATGTTTCTTGAACAGACCGTGTGACGACCGCTCCGATGCTTCGTCGAAATATTTTTTTAATGAAGCCAGGCTTCTCTACGGTCGATACGGGCACCATGTCTTTATGTCTTTCCACCTGTCGCTTGATCGATCGTAAGGTACCGCATTTGTAAACGCAGTTGTAAGAGGTATTTGCTTCGGGGTACTGCGAGCCAGCTTAGGAGTTTGCGTCGCTGCACGTAATTTTAAGCACTCTTCGTGTTGCACTATGTGGTGCTGCTGCTGCCGATATTTGAAAAATATCTATATATTTTCAAATATCGATATATCGCCCAGCTCTACGCTGAGTCATGATCCTACCTGATGTCTTCTTCTTCTTCTTCAGGCAGCTGCACACGTACTTCTCCAGCTCCCGCAGCGTGGATGGCTTCAGCGTCTCGAAGTCGATCTCGATCTCGTCGGGGTTGGAGTTCTTCAGCGACGGCTCGCGGGTCTGGATGATGTGGACCACTCGGCCCAGTTTGTCTCCGGGCAGCTTGTTGATATCCAGACTCAGCTGCCGCTTCTCCTCATACGACATTGGCTTTCCCCTCTCCGACGGGACCGCCCCGAACACATCTGGGGGGCGGGCAAGTCCAGGACATTATGATACTGAAGTAAACCCTCTTTCCACAGGGACCCCTGCCCTGCGCTATAAAGCCCACCGCATTAAGATGACACAGGTCCACACGGGGACATTTTGACTCACCCAGTTCATCCTCTGCTTCCAGAGCGGCTGAGGGGACGAGCGGCGTCGGCCCCGGCTGTGGGGCCATGACCGGGCGACTGTTTTTAACTCCTTCCTTCTTCCTGCAGAGACAGAAGATCAGATTAGCTCCAGGTGTTAAACAACAAGATACACAAAACAGAACACCGGCAGAACAATGAGACAGTACAACCAATGAGAGCAGAGCATGTGTCATGTGATCAGGGGGATCTGCCGGTGGGAAGAGACGTGATTAGAAAATGGAGAGAGTCAGTACTCTGGATGTCAGTGGGAGGGGGATGATTTTTATCAGACATGCACCGCTTTACTCTCAACCACTCCCCCTCTCCCCCCCTCTCCGCCGTCCCCCTACCCGGGTTTTTTGCGCTCCTTCTTCAGAACAATGGGATCCTTGCTGCTCTTGTTTTTCTTGGACGTCTGAATCATCATGGACGGTGGGGGCTCCAGCGGCTCCTCCATCTTCTTCTTGTGCTTCTTCTCCTTCTCCTTCTTCTTCTCTTTCTCCTTCTCCTTCTTCTTGGGTTTGGGGGGGGGCTGCGAGAGGGCGGCCAGCTGCTCGTGCACCGCCTTCAGCTGCAACCACACACAGATCATTTCTTTGTGTTTAACACACAAAACAGGAGCAAAAAAATCACAGACTCCCCTCCCTCGCCTCCTACCTGCAGTGTCATAAGCCCCCCCAATCTTACCTGTTCCTGTAACTCGACCAATCGGTGCTGCCGCTCGTGATCCGAGTCTCCGCCCGACGACTCAGAGGAGGATGAGCTGGAGCTGGAGCTGTCATCCTCGGAGATGGCGGGAGGAGGCGGGGCTTGTCGCATGGAGGGGGCAGGGTGCAGGGCGGAGGACGGGGTGGGAGTGGGGGTCCGATCCTCGGGCTCGTCCGGCATCTTGGCAAAGCGCATCTCAAACACGTCCTGTGGGGAGGAGAGACAGTGAGCACACACACACACACACACACACACACACACACACACAGGTACTGCAGGAAACCAGCCTGCAAGCATCAGGTCCATATATGGACTTCCTGCCGGAGGGGAGCCTAACCCTGCTATGTGCAACACGTGTTACATAACATCTGATCGCCTTCATATGCTCACTGAAATGCTACTCTAACCATGTTCAACTTTTTTGCTTTGGAAAAATAATCTCTGAAGTTTTGTTTCAGAAGAAAAGATGTAAACTATATTTTTCGTGAAAAAATGAAATGATTTTTCTTTCCTGACTTTAATCTCAGAACAAAAAAAACACTTTTGGTCAAATCTAAAGAAAATGTCTGGATTCTACATGTTGAAATGTCAGTCAAAAAGTCACAATTCAAATGCAGAATCAGACTTTTTGTTAGGTCTGACCAAAACTGAACCATTTTTTGACTGACTTTTTCTAAAAGTTTAACATCGAAAACTTTTTTTATCAAAATTTTATCTTAAAGGTTTTTTCTTTTCCAAAAAAAAAATAATTCAGAATTTTGTTTTTAGAATAAAATGAAGACTTATTTTTTTCTGAAAAATATATACAACTTGGAATTTTGACTTTAATCTTCGAATCACAAAGAAAAAACCCCACTTGTGTTCAGATCTCACCTGTAGTTTCCGTGCCATGTTGACCACGTCATGGTCGGGGGGGTTGTACTTGTAGCAGTTCGAGAACATCAGTCGGACGTCAGCAGCGAACTCCTGAGCATCTCGGTACTGCCGGCCGTCCAGCTTTTTCTGAGACAGACACGCTATTTACATTTAATCACAGAAGAGAACTCTACAGGGGGCTGAGGTCAGGGGGTGTGAGTACTTGTACTGCAGTATGTGAGTAAACTGTAGTATGGAGCACTCTGTGGTACTGACCTTGACCGTGCTGAGGTCCATGGGGTGCTTGATGATGTCGTGGTAGTCGTGCAGCCCCAGGGCCCTGGCGTCGACGGGCTTGTAGAAGGGCCAGGCGTAGCCGATGTGTTTTTTGGACAGCAGCTCCTTGAGGACTCGGTTGCAGGACCTCAGCTGCTCCTGCCGGCTCTGAGAGGCGCCCCCTCCCAACGCCGCCTCAACCCCCCCCGGGTGATGCTGGGAGTCCGGCTGAGACGCCTCCTTCTTGGGCGTCTTGGACGGGCGGATGCTGTCCCGCCGCGGCCGAGAGTCGGCGGAGAGGGGCGAGGATTCGCTGAGCTGGTCGTTGGCGGTGGGAGTCGTGGTGTCGGCTTTCCTCTTCTGACTCTTCCTCTGCTGCGGGACAGGAAGAGGTGGAGCAATACTTCAATACTGGAACTGATTTAAAAATAAAGGTGACCAAGAATTCATTTAAAAATAAAAGGGACCTGAATCGGATTTCAAAATAAAAGGGACCTAGAACTTATTTCAAAATAATCAACCATCATCCTACATCCTTATGAATACAGTTTATATTTTGACACCTGCAATCCTGTCTTTACCTTGATGAGAGCGGGGCAGTTCTGCAGCATGGGGGGGAGGCCGGGGTGACTCGGGGCTGGTGGGGGAACGGAGGTGAGTCCCTGGGTGAGGACCTCAGGTGAGGACAGGGGGAAGGAGGGTCCCAGGTGGGAGGTGGGGGTGGGGGGAACACGAGGGAGCTGAGGGGGAAGGAGGAGAGGCTGGGCGGGGGGGCCCTGAGGGGTGGGCACTGCACGAGTGTGAGGTGTGGTGGGGGGGGAGGAGAAGCCCCGAGTGTGGGGGGTGGTGGAGGGGGAGGAGGAGTCCTGGCCCGAGTCGGACTTGGAGATCACACCTGGAAGAAAAATATAAATAAAAACAACAAGTTTTCAGGTCAACTTTTAATGGAAAAATGACTTTGAAATAGAAATAACTTACTTCAGAATAATAACCAAAAAGAACTGATTTCAAATAAAAGTTCAATCCTGAATGAATTGAAGTGGAACTTGAATAATGAATATAGAGAGGTAGCACACCTGGAGTTGGCTATAACAATCACCTGGTGTCATCCACAGCTAAATGTACCCAGATATGATTAACAAGCCCTGATATCCTTTCCATGACTCTGTGGGGGCATCAGCCATCTTCTATGGTGTGGCCTGCTGGGGCTGCAGCATCTAGGCTGCTGACAGGAAGCGATTGAACACACTGATAAGGAAGGCCAGCTCTGTCCTGGGGAGTCCTCTGGACCCTGTGGAGGTGGTGGGAGACAGGAGAATGGCAGCCTAGCTGTCCTCCCTGCTGGACAATGTGTCCCACCCCCTCCAGGTCCCCCTGTCTGCACTGTGCTCCTTCAGTGACAGGCTGCAGCCCCTGCGGTGCCTCAGGCAGAGATACCGCAGGTCCTTCCTTCCTGCAGCGGTCACACTCTATAACCAGCATGGCCCCCGGTAGACCCCCTCACATATTACATCACTGACTATAACCCCCCCCCCGTGTTAATAACTGTGCAACACATATCTGGCTGCTATACTTCTATCTGTGTGTATTTTGTAAACTGTGTGCTTCTTGTATATATTGTCAGTATGTGGGTAACATGAAGCTGTCTCTCTCTGCTGTAACAATGAACATGTCCCCTCTGTGGGACAATCAGAGGTATTCTGATTTTGATGTCCCGCCCCTCTGTTCACCTGTTGAAGGGACAAGGTTTAATAATGAACAATAAGCCTGGAGCCATTAAGATGTTAAAGAAACATTGTTCTGAGGGAGGTGAAGCGGTGCAGAGAACATAGGAACTGAACGTACGAGTTCAGCAGGTCAGGTGAGTCACAAACACACAGCCAGAACACCCGGATCATACCCAAATTTAACTTCATCCTAAACTGACCATTTGCATTCATGCACTGACTTCAATATATAAGTAACCATGAAATGATCCGACTTCAAGACAAAAGTCACCAAAAACCGTCTTCAAGACAAAAGTCCACCAAAAACCGACTTCAAAACAAAAGTCACCAAAACCGACTTCAAAACAAAAGTCACCAAAAACCGACTTCAAAACAAAAGTCACCAAAAACCGACTTCAAGACAAAAGTCACCAAAAACCGACTTCAAGACAAAAGTCACCAAAAACCGACTTCAAAACAAAAGTCACCAAAAACCGACTTCAAAACAAAAGTCACCAAAAACCGACTTCAAAACAAAAGTCACCAAAAACCGACTTCAAAACAAAAGTCACCAAAAACCGACTTCAAGACAAAAGTCACCCAGAACCGACTTCTAAACAAAAGTCACCAAAAACCGACTTCAAAACAAAAGTCACCAAAAACCGACTTCAAAACAAAAGTCACCCAAAACCGACTTCAAAACAAAAGTCACCCAGAACCGACTTCAAACAAAAGTCACCAAAACCGACTTCAAAACAAAAGTCACCAAAACCGACTTCAAAACAAAGTCACCAAAAACCGACTTCAAAACAAAAGTCACCAAAAACCGACTTCAAAACAAAAGTCACCAAAAACCGACTTCAAGACAAAAGTCACCAAAAACCGACTTCAAAACCAAAGTCACCAAAAACCGACTTCAAAACAAAAGTCACCAAAAACCGACTTCAAAACAAAAGTCACCCAAAACCGACTTCAAAACAAAAGTCACCAAAAACCGACTTCAAAACAAAAGTCACCAAAACCGACTTCAAAACAAAAGTCACCAAAAACCGACTTCAAAACAAAAGTCACCAAGAACCGACTTCAAAACAAAAGTCACCAAAAACCGACTTCAAAACAAAAGTCACCCAAAACCGACTTCAAAACAAAAGTCACCAAAAACCGACTTCAAAACAAAAGTCACCAAAAACCGACTTCAAAACAAAAGTCACCCAGAACCGACTTCAAAACAAAAGTCACCAAAAACCGACTTCAAAACAAAAGTCACCCAGAACCGACTTCAAAACAAAAGTCACCAAAAACCGACTTCAAGACAAAAGTCACCAAAAACCGACTTCAAAACAAAAGTCACCAAAAACCGACTTCAAAATAAAAGTCACCAAAAACCGACTTCAAAACAAAAGTCACCAAAAACCGACTTCAAGACAAAAGTCACCCAAAACCGACTTCAAGACAAAAGTCACCAAAAACCGACTTCAAGACAAAAGTCACCAAAAACCGACTTCAAGACAAAAGTCACCAAAAACCGACTTCAAGACAAAAGTCACCAAAAACCGACTTCAAAACAAAAGTCACCAAAAACCGACTTCAAGACAAAAGTCACCAAAAACCGACTTCAAGACAAAAGTCACCAAAAACCGACTTCAAAACAAAAGTCACCAAAAACCGACTTCAAAACAAAAGTCACCAAAAACCGACTTCAAAACAAAAGTCACCAAAAACCGACTTCAAGACAAAAGTCACCAAAAACCGACTTCAAGACAAAAGTCACCAAAAACCGACTTCAAAATAAAAGTCACCAAAAACCGACTTCAAGACAAAAGTCACCAAAAACCGACTTCAAGACAAAAGTCACCAAAAACCGACTTCAAGACAAAAGTCACCAAAAACCGACTTCAAGACAAAAGTCACCAAAAACCGACTTCAAGACAAAAGTCACCAAAAACCGACTTCAAGACAAAAGTCACCAAAAACCGACTTCAAAACAAAAGTCACCAAGACCCAATTCTAAAAATACCCTCCTTCCCAGGAGTGAAAGTGTAAGGCAATTTGAGACAAGTCCCTTCAAAGCGTCTAAGAGGGACATGTGATGTAAACAATCATTTTGCAGATCAGCTGTTTCCTCTAAAGTGAAAACTCTCACCTGGCTCCCGGCGGCCCCCCCGGCGTCCCTTTGTTACCACGGCGATCTCCTTCTCCTCCTGCGGCATCTCTGTGATCTTGTGCAGGAAAACTTTCTCCAGAGCCTCCGCCATCAGCACGATGTCATCGCCAGGCTACACACACACACACACACACACACACACACACACACACACACACACACACACACACACACACACACACACACACACACACACACACACACACACACACACACACACACACACACACACACACACACACACACACACGTTGAGGATCATGTGTCACCTGGACTCGATACACTATTTTGAGTGACGCGAGTAAACACTGCGCTTCTGGCTATCGATTATTATTACTTAGTTTTTACTTAGTTTTTATTTCAGTTCCAGCAAATGCAAACATATTCCCACTCTTACACACACACACACACACACACACACACACACACACACACACACACACACACACACACACACACACACACACACACACACACACACACACACACACACACACACACACACACTTTTGCATATTGTTTTTCCATTTTTTCAACAACTGTATCAGCATATTTTATACAAGTAGAAAACGATTAAAGGAATTGAAGAGAAGAAGAGTAAATACATGTGAAGTAAATATAAGTATATTAAGAAATCAAATTAAATAAAGAAATAAAAACAGAAGCTGCAGAAGGGGGTGGACGGAGGACTTGTGTGTTAATGTGTGTACTCATTTGCCAACACCTATGCCGCCACAAACATTGTTGGTTGGGAGGGCGTAGATACTGTCATGATCCAGAAGGTGTGGGGAAATTTGGATCAATTCACTGTATTAGTGTAGTAATGGCAGGGTTCCATCTTCTAATAAATATATCTGTTGGAAGTGTCAAACAATATGTTATTTGTTCCATCTGATAGATTTCCCGCACCTTCTCAGTCCATAGGTTGTATGTTGGGGGGTCAGGTTTTAACCACTTCATTGTGATACATTTAATTGCTGCTGTTTGGAAAAGATATTTCCTCGCTCTTCCATCGATGCCTCCAGGTATAACTCCTAATAATGCAACCTTTGGATCCTTTATGAATTGTTGATGAAACACTTCATTAAGGGCCTCAAACACATCATCCCAGAACGTTCTTAGTTTAGGGCATGTCCAAAAGATATGGGTATGGTTACCTATTTGCGCACCACAATACCGGAAAAATCTTGTAATTACCTTCCGGCTATCGATTATTTTATATTATCTATCGATTATTTTGATAATCGATTAATCTGATGATTATTTCTACGATTAATCCATTCATCGGATAGAAATCGAGCACTGTAACGTGACTTTAACTTTACTTATTGTCTTTCTTTTGATGTACCTTTGTAAAGCGACTTTGAGCACCTGTAAAAGCGCTTATAAAATACATTTATTATGATTATTAAATATAGCACACAGTGTCTCACCCCAACCCACTTTCTGCAAATTTGCAAACACTTTTGAAAATAGCCGAATCAATAAATGGGCATAGTTTAAATAAGTCAAGTTAGCCGTCAGTTTGTTTAGTATTTGGCCGTGTCATAAGCCGGATAATGTGCAGCGAGCCGGTCATTGTTGAAGAAAACACCGACAGTATCATCACAGAGACCGACGCGAAGCGGAGGGATCTTGATCGGGGGGTTTTCTCTCAAAGACCTCTTCGCTGCACATTATCCCTTACTGGTCCTCATTTTAAATAGGTCATAAAAATTACCAATAATTATGGATATCGACCGATATGAAACACTTATATCATGATACCGTTTTCAGCCATATCGCCCAGCCCTAGTGTGAATGCACCATTAGTCATGTGTCCGGGGTGGGGGGGGCTGACCTTGTTGTAGATGTAGCAGTTGGTGAACATGGTGTTGAAGTCCTGAATGCAGTCCTGAGCGTTCCAGTAGTAGTGGCTCTCCAGACGCTTCTTTATGGTTCCCATGTCCATCGGGATCTTGATGATCTTGTAGTAGTCCTGAGGGAGAGGCAGAGCGGGGGGGTGAGGGTGTGCAAGAGGGCGAGGAATGTGAGGAGAGAAACTGTGGCAAAGGCTACGAGTAGAACAACAAATATGAGAGAAGGTACTGCAGGCAGAAACTCCTCCACTGTGCAGCAGAAATGCATCTGTGTCTGGAGAATAAATAAAGATGTATGTGGAAGCTGTCCGTCTGTTTTGGACGATGATTACAGGCAGGTGTGACTCACAGGTAAGCCGAGCTTGATGGCATCTACAGGAGCCTGGAAGGGCCATGCAAAGTGATGTTTCCACAAAGTCTTCAACACCTCTTTAAGCAGGAACTGAGAAAGACAAAGAATCATAGAAAAACATCCGTCAAACGTAATTCAAATCCCAAGCAGGGCTGCACAGGCTCCTATATATGAAATGAGGACAATACAGTAACTATGGTGCCATTGTTTTGAAAATGATGCTTCTACCTGAGCTTCCTTTGACGACAAAGTAACTCTTTGGGGCTTTTATTTTTGAAAAACAAGCCCTTGAGTCCCTGTAAAAGTACAGTTACTTTCCTGGCTTTTATTTATGTTGAAAGCATCTTACCTGGAGCTTGCTGTGAGTATACAGTTACTCCGTGGGACTTTTACTGAGCATTCTGTAACCATACAGGGCGTCTATAGACAGGGCTTTTATTTTGAAAAACATGTCCCTTCTCAAGCTTCCCGTTAAAGTAACTCTATGGGGCTTTTATTTTGAAGCTAGTACCTGCAGCTGGTTGGTCTGTCTCTTGGGTCTGACGGGGTTCCATGTTTCGGGGGCAGGCGGGTTGAAGGCGAGGGGCGGGGGGGCGGAAGGAGGGTTCTGGCTGCTGCCGGCCTCCAGACCGTCTCCCATGGCGGGGTGGGGGTTCAGTGACGGAGCTTTGAGCAGACCGGGGGGGGGGCCCCTCAGGCCATTACAGGACACACTCGACTCTCTGCAGGAACACAGCAGCAGCGCAGGGTCAGGGTGTCTTCAGGATATTATATATTATTTCAACACAAACACCTCATAACTATACCGGAGCACTCAGTGACTCGTTATCTGGGATGTATTTCATGTTTGGAGACTCACATGTTTGTAGCTGTGCAGCTGTGTTAATCCAGATGTGTGATCATATCTCAGCTGATGTGGTGGTGTTTTTTCTGGTGGAGGTTATCAGCTGTGTGTGTGTGTGTGTGTGTGTGGGGGGGGGGCGGGGGGGAGGGGGCAAGGAGACCACGACACAGGGGGGTGGGGTCACACCTGAGGGGAGAGAGGCAGACCTGGTTAATATCATTATTCATATTTAACGGATTAAGCTGCATTCCCCATATGCTGTGCATGTGAGAGGAGGTTCTGCAGGGAAGGAGCACATCATGAAGCAGGTTCTCCTCTGTGGTTCACCATTAAAACCAGTAGTTTCAGAACCTTTTTAACAGATTAATGTAATGCAAAGTGCAAGGGCCCTGTCCCCGGTATAAATGACACCCATGCACCATTGTGTAAATAATTCCTCTACAGGTTTTATCTCGTGTGGATGCAGATATCAGGGGTCTAAGAGGAGCCGGCTGCATGTAGGCTGCTGTAATGGATGAATCAGGTGAACCCTGACCCCGGTATCAGGCGGTCTTCTGGTGAACACTGATCAAAGGTCCTTTGAGGAATTTCTCTGTCCGGGCTGAGAGCAAACAAATACGATATCTGAGCTTCAGAGTGGCGTGAGCCGCATACGTATTAAAACTGCCCCGATCACTCGCCTAATTCCTTACTAGTAATAAAACACTACATATGTTGTCATTTACACATGTTGAAATATTAAGGTATGATGCATCGATGCAGATTAAAGCAGTTTATTTATTATTGAGTTAAACTCTTCTAACAGTGCTGCTGCAACCCGTCCTGCAGACACACCCTTTAGATCCTCAGGAGGACACCTACTGACACAGAGGGGGATCTGGTCCATCCTACATCCAAGATATGGTCCAACCATACACTCCATCACTCCGCTCTGCATCAGCCAATCAGCTCCCTCCCTGCGCAGTGGAACCAGGTCCTCCCCCCAACAAAGACTCCCCGTCTGCTCTCCTGGTTCCTGATGGTGGAAGGAGCTTCCCTCTGTCATCAGGACAGAGAGTCTACATACCCTCCTTCACAAACTGAAGACCCCCCTGTTTCTCTTGTAGTCTACCTGATGCAGCAGCTCCTATTATGGTCTGGCCTGTTTGAAGTGAACGTGTCAGCTGTTCTTGTTGTCCTGAGTTTGAATCTTTATGGTTTATTCCACTTACTGTAACTCACTTTGGATTAAAGCCTCAGCTAAATGTAATGTAAAAACATCCAGTATCATGCAACTTACTCATTATTTAGGGATGCATGATACATATGGGGCCAATAATGGAAATGTGTAGTATCTTGTATAATTCCAATAATTACATTATTATTATTATTATTATTATTATTATTATCCAAAGCTCCACCATCAAACACACGTAGTAATTTAAACCATAAACAAATGAATCATCGTTCGAAGATGTTCATGTTGACAATAGAGATGTCAGTTGTATTAAGTCATCAGTAGTAAGATGTATCATAATATGATAGTGAAACACTTTCAGGCAGCCTTTTTCCTGCACAATAATTGATGCACTTTAATGTATTTTGCTGATGCCAACCTGATTACTCTAAGGTTTCCAACGCAGGAGTATGTTTTGCTGAAGTAAAGCATCTAAATACGTCAACATTTCCCACTTAAACCCAACTTATATATAATATCTCAACAACATGCAACGACAGAAGCAATGCTAAGCTAACAATAATAAAACTACCTAACGCATTGACTCGTAAATCAATTATTACACCACATTGACAACCATGTTGCTGCTATTTCAAAACACTAAACCACTAGTAACGTCACGCAAAGAGAGCTAATTCTGACAGAAATCGTTATTGAACAGGAACGAAAAGAGAATTATAATTTAAAAGAAATCTGTCCATTTCTAACCTTCCCTCAGCACGCCGCCATGTCCGCTGACAGAACCGCACGTAAACGTCCTCTCAGAATATCACGTAAACTACGCACGCCGCTCTTTACATGAGATGTTGCCTGCGTAACTTGCGTAACCTAGGCTGCAGACGGAACGTAAATTACCTCACGACCTCACGGCCTCCGGGGCTTTTTCGTTTTAGGTTGTTTATTTACTTGATGTTACTGTTTGTATTATTGTATATGTCCACCCCTGATGTGAACTCTTTTGTTTATAAAATATATTCATAACCGTTAGTGAATAAATAAAGGAAAGTAAAAGAAAGTACACGGATGTGGGCCCAATGAGCATGCGCAGTTGAGTGTTCCCTTAAGTCCCGCCTCCTCTCTATCAATCAGATAGATGGAGCTCTTTATAACTTTTACACCCTAATGATTTAAAGGACTATAACAGACATCATACAGGGGAGTTCATTTAGTTTGAATTACCCTCTGATTTATCCTTTTTTAATTTGTATATATGAAAATCATATCAGGGGTAGAAATATAAAGTAAGAAATGAAGATACATAAAATAAAATAAATGAAAATACAGTTTCAGATAAAATATTTCATAAATACACCCCAAGTTTTGATAGCCTTTTTATTTATTATGTTTTTAACAGTGCTACTATAGTCTGTATAGTCCGGCAGGGTTCAGTTTGTAGGGACTTGGCCTGGGCACCATAGGGTCAGCCGTTCCAAGTGCCCGAACAGACCTATAATATGGAGTGTGGACTAGTACTTGGAGAGCTCCCAGTTCGCCTCCTGGGCACTGCCATGGTGCCCTTGAGCAAAACACCGGACAACCCAACCCCCACCGCATTGTCCCGGGGCATAATAGATGCCCACTGCTCCTTGTACTAGGATGGGTTAAATGCAGAGTTCTAATTTCACTGTGTGCATGAAGATGTGTGACAATCTAAAGAGGGTTTCATGTCCACTAATTATTGGTCAAATTGTTCAAAATTAGGTTTGGAGTCAGCCCGTCTCCTTTTATGTGTAAGAACATGTCTCTCTGCTGGATGTTACTTCAAAAATATATATAATACATAAAATAAATGGCCAATACTGTCTAACTGTAAATTACAAAATAACAAATATTCCTGTGCAACACATCCCCCCTGACAGCAGAGACTCAGCTCCAGAGAGTCTCTGCTGTCAACAGGACATGACTTCACTCTGTACATATGTCTATATCTAATATACCATTCTCCCACACTAATATAATATCACTTTTATTTTGTGTTAGCTGTGATTTAGCAATTCATAGAGTTTTATTTGTCAGATCGTTCACAGATTCAGTTTTATCTTCTATTCGGAGATGTTTATATTGTATAAGTCTTCATTTTCCACTCTTTTTATTCCTTATTGTGTGCAACACTTTGTTTTACTCACTGCTGCAATAAAAACATTTCCAGATTTGTGATTAGTTCAGTATATGTTATCTTGTATACACCCTAAATCTATGCAGTGTTTTTGTTTTTGCATGATATCTTGAGTGTAAGATTTTAAAAGAAACCTCCTTGCCCTTTGTTATTGAGCAGAAATGTGTTTGTAATTGATTTCTCTATAATTGAATCTTCCTCTGGGCAGATTTACACTTTGTATGCAATTCTTAATGTATTTTTATACATAAACACACTCCATAGATATATATCCTTCATTATTGATATATATATATATGTTAACTGTTTTGCATTTCTTGTTTATCTTATCTAAGTCAATGGGAGGTGGGCCCAATGACACAGGAGGTGTTGCAGTACCACCATTTGACCACTACGTAGAATCAGCATGAAGAAGTGGCGCACTTCCTTCCTTTGGAGCTTTGGCTACAAACAAACAGCAGCTAGCCTTTAGCCTGTTAGCATGATAGTCTGTTAGCTCTACTCTTGACAGCTCCGTTGCCTTGAGAACGAGCTCCTATCCACGAGTATCAACAGTTAGGAGGACTCGACACAGCATACAACACAATAACAACAACAACAAAGCTCGCTTTAAACACTAAAGAGTAAAACACAGAGCCGGCTGAAGGCCCGCGAGGACGACAGCGAGGCGCACACTGACAGCGCGGGAAATCCGCTCACGGTAAAGGGTTTTGGCAGGTTTCCCCGGGTTCCCGCGCTGCTTAAACCCTTAACAGTGGTCCTGAGAGGGTCTTTAAATGGTGGTTTACCTTCTTTATGTGGCTGTCAGTCAGCAGACCTTCCTCGCCCCAAATCCAGAACAAACAGTCCCGTCCGTTTCACGTCGGGTGAAGACGTCAGACGCACGGTAGGCGGGGCTAAGGTTTGACAGCTGACTCCCCCCCTCCTTCTCAGTGGGTAACATCCGGGTACCATCACGCAATATCTGGCAATGATTTCAGAGACGGAAACAGATTTCTGTTTTTCTAAATAATGATAAACACATTTCTCTTTAAATTCAAAACTCTGATTTTAGAACACGGTCTGAATTCTTCCTTTTTGTTTGAAGCACATTCAGCATCCTGAATCCACAGTTTCATGTCAGAATGAATTGGAAAAAAGAGGATTTAATAACTGTATTTATTCAACAGACTGCTGTGTACCATACACATATTTAATAGAGGGGGAGAGGTTTAAGGGCTGAGCTTAAAGTAACCGGAAATGTACGGTTGTAAAATCACACTTGAAATGTTTTTATAACCTTATTAACTTACTTTGATTTCCGAATGCAGACTTTTAGACTCATAGTGCAGTTTTTAATTTAAAATGTGTGTTTAAGTTTATAATGTATGTGTATACATATAGCATTTCTATCCCTCTGTCTGTACACACAGTCTGAGAAATTGACTATAAAGCTGACTTGGATGAGCATTGTCTTCTACGAAATAAAAAAGAGAGATGTCCCCTCTGTGTGTTTGTACGCTATCCTGTGGTTAAGGATGGTAAAGATTTAGTAACAGCAGCTCATAAACCTTTAACAGAAATACAAAGCACCAGATAAAATGCATTTCTTACTCAGTTATTACATATTGAAGGGATGTCTGCATTTTGTATTTATTTTGGCTTTGGAAAAGTCCAGAATTTCCCCCCAGGGATAAAAAAAAAGGTCCACCTGATCTCATCTCTAAATATGGCAGAGGTTTATTTTATGTTGTAAGGTCCTCTGTGGAGGTGTCCCCTCAGCTGCTATAATAAGGGTGCATCCGGAACAAAGACCTAAAACTGTAATCCTCTGATTCAAAATGTTACCTTTTTTCATATGTTCCACGTTAGCTTAGAATCGAGCCTCACTCTTTTTTATATATGATTTAAATATATATATATGTATATATATATATATATATATATATATATATATATAGTGTTTCTACCTTTCCTTATTATTCCCCTTCTTCTGGCTAGGGTGTCTATGACAACTCCTACACCGTATGGTAAAAAAGTTATGAAATTTGGACCACTGATTGGGGACGGTCCCATGATGCGTTTCACCAAGTTTCATGTCAGTACTTCGGACGCTCTAGCGCCACCAACGGGGCAAAGTTGGAGTTGCATTTAGGCACGTAACTTTTGAACCGTATGCCTGGTTTTTCAAGATGAGGTACCGATGGATGCATTGGATCCAGACAAGTTCAACGCACCCTATGATGTCAATTTCCGCCACTATAGGCGATTTTGTCAAAAACTTTTTCACAGGCCACACATTTTGTCCAATGTTCATGAAAATTAGCACAGAGGATCTTCAGACCAAGCCTCACAAATCTATCTATAGGGCGTTTTGATTTGCGAAAGCGTTTGCCCGTCACAGCCAATCAAATCGGCGCCAAAGCCGCCAAACAGGAAGTGTGGACATCTCTCAGCAGCGCTTTGATGTATCAAAACCAAACTTGGTACATGAGCTGGTCTCCCAGTTCTTGGTAACTCCAAACATGTGTGCATCATTTGACCGCTTGGAGGCGCTGCAATAAGCACAAATATGTTCTGCCTGATAACTCTTAATACGTTTGCCTTAAAACAAAAAATCACACGTCTGTTTATACTGTGGGAGGTCCTAAGGCCGACACTTGGCGACTTGTCATGTCAGCCTAATTGATGTGCCCGCCTTATTGGATTTAATTGAAAGGCTTAACAATTTTCCACAGGCCACAAATGTTGTCCAATCTACACCACATTTGCTTTTATATTTTTCGTAAGCATTCGTCCGTCACAGCCTATGAAATTCAACACCAAAGCCGCCAAGACAGGAAGTCAAATCATTCTTCAGCCAATCTCTGATCAATTGACGTGAAACTTGCTGCGAGTGCTTACGGCCATGCCCTTGACATCAAGTTGCCATGGCTATCTGGCCTTCTGGACTGCTTGGCCCCCTCATCGCTGCTTGCAGCTATAGCGTTATATGCATTTCTCTTCAGTGATCTAATTTATCCATTATATTTACTGTTTAACTTGTGTTATAGCTGTATTACATAAAATCACCACCATTAAGATGATAAAAACCAGAAAAAAATCGAATGTTTTCTAGATATGAAGTCAACAGGAAACAGGGATTTATTCAACAGGTTTATTTCACGACTGATATCCATGTTAAATACATGACTCCACAGACGGCTGCAGAATAAAACCGGTATGAATATTCATCAGGTTTAACACATCTCTCTACACAACGTCTTAAAGAGAATAATGGAAAACAAAAACACTTTCAACAAAAGGCACAAAAAGAAACGTCTGGAGAGGATTATTCCCGGCGGAGAGACAGAGGAGAGGAGCTCCTGCAATACAAATAAAACGAGTTCAACAGTAAAAATGGAGCGAGCAGGTTGGTGTCTCTGTTATTACTTATAAAGTGTGTTAAGCATTCTGAATTTAAAACGTCAGAGTATAATGTCAGAATTGAATGAGTTTAATGGATCTTAAAGTCTGGAAACTGAAGGGGTTTTGGGTGATTCTGTTCTACAAATGAAATCTGATTTTATAAATTCAGATTACTGACGGTTTCAGTTTCTGATCTCAGGCGGCTCAGAATCATTCATCCTTCTTCTCCTCTACTCCCTCTGCTGCCTGCACTCCTTCCTCCTCTGCCTGAACTCCCTCATCTTCACCGATCTCATCGTGCACCACATAACCCTCCTCTTCCTCTTCAACTTCAAATCCCTCCTCCTCTCCCTGCTGTCCTTCCTCAGCCTCCATCTTCTCCTCCTCTTCCTCTCCTGTTGTCGTCGTCGTTGTTGTTGTTTCTCCCTCAGCGGTTTCTGCTGCCTTCTCCTGTTCCTCCACTGGTGCAACCTCCTCTTCCTCCCGAGCTTCCTCCTCCTCCCGATCCTCCTCCTCCTCCTCCTCCCGAGCCTCCTCTTCCTCCTCCCGAGCCTTCCCCTCCTCTGTCTGGTCGCCTCCCACCTCGCTAGTGAGCTCCAGCTCAGAGACGTCCATCACCATCGAGTCCTCGGGATCCTGATCGTCCTGGTTCCCCGTGAATGGGTTCTCCCCCTGAGGAAGAGGAGGAGCATTTAATTAAAATAGAAAAATTCAGACTTAAATCTTAAACCAAGGGGCGGGACATCTCTAAGTGGAGTCGGCCAGCTAACCAATCAGAGCAGACTGGGCTCTGGTTTCTACACACTGATATACACCTGAACATCAGCAGTAGAGGACTCTTTAAAGTAGAGACACTACATACTGATATACACCTGAACATCAGCAGGAGAGGACTCTTTAAAGTAGAGACACCACATACTGATATACACCTGAACATCAGCAGGAGAGGACTCTTTAAAGTAGAGACACTACATACTGATATACACCTGAACATCAGCAGGAGAGGACTCTTTAAAGTAGAGACACTACATACTGATATACACCTGAACATCAGCAGGAGAGGACTCTTTAAAGTAGAGACGCTACATACTGATATACACCTGAACATCAGCAGGAGAGGACTCTTTAAAGTAGAGACACTACATACTGATATACACCTGAACATCAGCAGGAGAGGACTCTTTAAAGTAGAGACACTACATACTGATATACACCTGAACATCAGCAGGAGAGGACTCTTTAAAGTAGAGACACTACATACTGATATACACCTGAACATCAGCAGGAGAGGACTCTTTAAAGTAGAGACTCTACATACTGATATACACCTGAACATCAGCAGGAGAGGACTCTTTAAAGTAGAGACACTACATACTGATATACACCTGAACATCAGCAGGAGAGGACTCTTTAAAGTAGAGACACTACATACTGATATACACCTGAACATCAGCAGGAGAGGACTCTTTAAAGTAGAGACTCTACATACTGATATACACCTGAACATCAGCAGGAGAGGCTCTTTAAAGTAGAGACACTACATACTGATATACACCTGAACATCAGCAGGAGAGGACTCTTTAAAGTAGAGACTCTACATACTGATATACACCTGAACATCAGCAGGAGAGGACTCTTTAAAGTAGAGACACTACATACTGATATACACCTGAACATCAGCAGGAGAGGACTCTTTAAAGTAGAGACACTACATACTGATATACACCTGAACATCAGCAGGAGAGGACTCTTTACTTTAAAGTCCAGGAAAGATGAACAGTTTGATACACACCTTCAGGTAGCTCTCCAGCTTCTTCCCGATCAGTTTGTGGTTCAGGATGCTGCGAGCGACTGAGAGACTGGCCCTCTTCGACTGCTCCATCATCCCCTTCAAAGAGAGCAAACACCAGTCATGAGTAAAGTCCCTCTCCTTCCTGTACCAGACTAACCCGTACAAAGGTCCTTCAGAGCAATGAATGGATTGAGTCTCCTCACCTTCCTGTTGTAGTTATGATCCGGGGACTTGATGTGTTTCTGGATGAGATGCGGCTGCATGGGGATGAAAACGTCGCAGGCGGCGCAGTGAGCGGCCTCCACCTTCCTCATGAAGTGCTCCATCCCCAGATCTGCCCGGAGACACAGACAGGAAGTCACTAAACCCCTCTGACAGTATTACCTCCTAAAGCCCTGAGGAGGCCCTGTGTCCTGAACCATCTGCCCTTTGCCTCCCATATCTCCACTAATTCACTCCCTCTGATTGGTTAGCTTCAGTTCATCAGCCCACAGGAGGAAAAGAGGTTAGACAAACAAATAACACTACTCTACTATAGTATACGACTAACAGTTAGCCGCGGTGCGTTCAGGAACATGAGTAGACGGTGGGCTCCCTCTAAAGCAGCTCTTACCCTTGGTGAGGTCCTGCTCTCTGTACACCTGACAGATGGCGGCGCTGTGGTTCTCCAGCTGACCCACCCTCTGATCCGTCTTCTTAAACTTGTTCTGCAAATACTCCTGAAAGACAAAGCCTTCAGGTTCATCCGTGGAACATAACAGACGAGGGCCGATGACAGTTAAGACATGTCTCCCGTTACCTGCAGGAAGTCAGTGGTGGGCTTGGTCAGCTGTCCGGACAGGAACTTGAAGTGGTCTTTGTGGAATCGGCTGTCCAGGTGAGTCTCCATCTCTTCTTTGTAGAAGGAGCGGAACTTACACACCGAGCAGGCGAACATCACCCTGAAAGGGAAACCAACAGACAGCTAAAGTACATCTGAGCACATCACAGGTCAGTGAAGGCAACCCTGGGCATGGTGGTGTCAGACAGACTGAGGAGGGTTCAGGGACGTTACAAACCATACCAAAGTACACTCCCTTATTGTTGATGTTACAATAACCTCTGCCCAATAGTCCTTTTCACTCAGTGGAGCCTGAACGCATCATCTCTAGGGACCGCGCCTCCAGTTTAACTATTACACCACCGTCCCATTTCTACCTGGATTGTATCGACTCCAAACCTTCGCAAGAGCAACGTTCTGTTTGTTAATATTTATATGTGTTAGTTGGTGCCAGCATAACCAATTTCCTAAAGATCTGACTATTTTTCTAATTTACGGAAGTTTTTTTTAAAACGTCGTCTTATAAAAGTTTCCACTCATTTTTCCAAATTCCCACTTTTTCTCAAAAATACACTTTTTTTCCTAAACAATCGGACTTTTTTCCCTTAAGAAAAAGGACTTGTTTTTGCTCACTCATTTTGCATGAATTTATAGCGCTCGTTTTATTCAAGCAGAACATTTTCTTTTGCTTTGTAGCTGGAGCTAGCCGTTAGCTCTTCTAACCAAACACAATGCGGGACTTCTCCCTTTGCTGCTAACAGCTATTGATGAATGGACCGGGAACCCCAGGAAGCTTTCAGAACATTCTTATGTTTAGCAGTAGGTCCCGTGCTGATCAGCAAGAGTCACATCATGAGAGGACCTGCTCCGATGCCACGTCAAAATATGCCGGCTAAACATTTGCTCCTCACCCCTGCTGCTAACAGCTAACGCAAACTAGCCTTTCTACAGTTGAACATTTCCTCTCACCTCTCCAGGAAGCCCCTCCTCTTCCTCATCTTGGGATGTTTGTCCTGGCTGGGGGTCGGGGTGTGTTTGCCCGCCGGACTCTTGTTGTCCTTCTGGTAGGGGGCGCCTGAGCACCAGAGCAAAGGTGAAGCATTACAGGTCTGAATGACAGGCTCAGCGATGATGAAGGTGAAGCTCACAGTGCTTACCGTTATCTGCATCTGCAGGAGGGTTGATGTCCTGAGAGAAACCACATGGCCCATTACTCATTTAACTCAGAAACACGGAGAGACATTAGTTTGAATCAGATAAACCGTGCATACATCAGGATGAAAGATGTGAGACTTTATGAGCAGATGTTCAGAGTTTTGATCTCACCTCGACTGCCGGTTTCGTTTCACCGTCGTCACCGTTCTTTTCTGCTGGCTCTACGGACACAAAGTACATCGACGTCACGACAGTGTGCTGCTGACTGCAACTTACAACAGGGGAGTTCACTCCTATCACTGAGGGCCACAGGCAGAGAGACAGGACGGTCTGGGCCCTCACTAGAGGTATTCTGCGCCTCATCATCAAATGTAGGTACGTTATTCTTGAAATATGATTTAAGAAACATCCCAGCTCTCTGCAGGGTTTACTTCATCCTGTTGCAGCTCATCCCTTATAACAGGAGCCTCCGATGGCTGTCAAAAAGGGGCTGATGAGGGTCTATGTTGTTTCTTTAATACTTCATGCATGCTTCTGGGTCAATAAAGCTATTTTAGTCTCTTTCTGCTTGCTGTAAGTGTTAATCTCTCTCTGTGGGACAGATAAAGTATTCTGAGTTCAGCACTGTAACAATGTAGTGGTTACTCATGCGTAAGCAGCAGGCGGGGCTCTCTAAAGCTGATTCCCATTACTTGAGGTGTTTGTTTACCTTGTTGTGTTTCTGGGTCTGCGGTCTCCGTCCGGTTCATCTTGGACTCGGGTTCGTCGGCTGCAGTGAGAGTCTGCTTCCTCTTCTTCTGCATCTCCCGCTGAGGCTTCACCTGCTGCAGGAAACACCGTTAACGTGAACTCCCAACACGTTAACGTGCACTCCAACACCGGCAACGTGCACTTAAACTAACTAACGTGGGCTGTAAACCAGAACTGAAAGACATCTTAATGTTGGTCAAAGCCAGTTCCTTCTCCTCTCCTCCTCCTCCTCCTCAAGTTGTAAAAGAACCAAAGGATATTTTGTTGGTTTAACTTTATGCCATATACATATATCCCTCAGCTAAGCCCACAGAGTCACCGGCCCGGGGTGGGGGCAAGATACATAAATAAACACCTCTCATCACCCCCCAGGTCACTGTACAAAAGGAGGCAGATTACCTTAGGCTGTGGGGAGTTAGAGGGGGGTGTTTCCTTGTCCGATGTGAGGGTCTAAGGACAGACGGGGTAGTGGCTTACAGTCAGGACCTTTGGCTTTGGGTTACAGCTGACCATTACACAGCTTTATAAAGTCTGATTAAAGTTCATCAAACAAAACAACAAAAGGCCTAAACACTGAAGAATCCTACAAAGATCAGACAGGAAAGACCGACTAGTTGAGTAAAAGAGGGGGAATAACTCATTTTACACCACTGTCCTTCACCTGAAGACCTAATGGGAGTCGGGACAGATCGCAGGGAGTAGCCCCCCCCCCCCCTTGACTGACAAACAATAAAAGGAGTCTTAATGTCCGTCAAAGCCAAATCCTCCTCATCAGTACCGTTAGCCTTATCTTAACTCTGCCAGGGGTGGGGCAAAAGAACAGAATCTTTCATCACCCCCCCACAGGTAAGCAAGACAAAGAGTTGGGCAGCGGGGTGGGGGGGTGGTCCCTGTTGTGTTTTCAGTTTATCCTATTGGAAAACAGCCTTGGGTTTGATGAAAGGCTTTATATGTTAATCAGGCTAGAATTATCATTCAATGATTAACTGGGGGGGGGTAACGCTTTGGGCTGCCTCTGGGGGGGGTCAGAGCAGGCGTGACTTCCTGTCTGAGGAGGGCTTGTCTGGAGGTACTTACTTTGTTGAGGGGTCTCTTGCGGCCCCGCTGCCGGCCGGCCCGTGGGCCCCCTCCAAAGTGCCTCCCGGGGAAGTCTTGCTGCTGGAAGCCCCCGGTCTCGGGGTACATGCGGCTGGACAGGAGGGAGGGCAGCTTGCCTCGACCCCCACCCGGAGAAGTGTGTCCGCGGTGGGACTGGCTACTCCCCCGCCCACCCCCGCCTAACGGAGGGGGGTCCGACCTGCGGTTTCCAAACCCTCCTGCTCCTCGGCCCCCGGTGGCTCCGCCCCTTCTGGGGGAGCGGCGGCCTGCTCCGGGCCAGCCCCCCCCTCCTCCCTGGTTACTGTTGAAGGACTCCCTCATATTTTGTCGCATTTTGGCGACTCCGTAGGAAGAGGAGGGGCTGTCAAAGCCACCGCCACCCCCTCCCAGACCAACCCCCCCACCAAAGCCGGAGCCTCCTCGCTGACTCAGCAGCATCCCGTCCTCTCGGCCATCGCCGTAACCATAGCTCCCAGCGGAGGATCTGTAGAGATCCCGGGAGGGGGGCAGGGCGGGGGAGCGTGAGTCGTATGACTCGTAGTGGTCAAACCTGTGGGAGGGAGGGAGAGGGTGAGAGGGGAGGCAGGGGGGGCTTCTGCTCCGTCTCCGCCTGCCTCCTCACGTCTTAAACCTGGTTTGGTTTACAGACAGGAAGTGAACCTGCAGGACCCTGTGTGAAGTGGCTTTGGACTAAAGGCGTCAGCTAAATGAAATGTAATGCCCGTCCCTGTCCCCCCCACATCCCGATGACCACCCTGTCTTTAACATAGAACTGATTTCTGTCTCTACGGGTCCATTGCTCAGCTGGAGATCAAAGACTAGGGGATGCAGTTTGATGGAAACCTTCAGAACTGGGGGGGGGGGGGCGGCATAATCTGGGGCATTTTTCTGATACAGCAGCAGCTTTGACTGTAGTGATGACTGGAAACATCCCTCTAGTGTCACCTGAGCCAGAGCACATGGAGGATGAGAGTGCTGATGGGCTGGAGAGATAAAACTGCACCCCCAGCGAAGGGGGGGGGGGGGGGGGGGGGGCATGCATTCTTTATGACTACTTAAGGTTTTCAGGAACATTTTCTGCGCAGCAAAGCAAACAACAACATCAACGGCAAAAACAAACACTGCGGTCAGACCACACACACACACACACACACACACGGGTCTGCTGAACTGGAGACCCCCCTTCTCTCAGAGGAACAAACCCAATGAATTTAGCTGCAGTCAGTAAAAAGCGTCCTGAGATTAAACTGGCGTTCAGAGACGATGAGTTTTACTCTGTTCTCAATGGCCTGGATGGAAGGTTCTCTGACTGATGAAGAACAGGTAATCAGTTTTTACCTGTCCCCGCGGGTCCCTTTCAGCCCCCCCTCCAGCTGAGTCAGCATGTCCAGGCGCTGGTTGATTTTGGCGATGACTGCATCAGCATGTGTTCCTGTGGAGGAAATCAGGGAGGATCCTGAGAGCCCCCTCTTCATGTGGCCTCCTCCACCTCCTCCTCCTCCATAGCCCCCCAACCCGGACATGGAGTCTTTATAGCCACCCCCTCCATACAAGTCGAAGCCACCAGACCCTGATAAAGACAGGAAAATAACACATTACTGTGTGTCAGTACACAGGGGGGTTATAACAGCTGACTCCCTGCTGAGGTTAAGTCCTTTTTCATATTGCAATTTATAGCAAAGGAGAGTTTATACAGTATCTAGAGCAGAGCACCTTAACTGCATCCTTACCTCTGCTGCCTGACCCGCCACCTCCCCAACTGGAGTATCCTACGAAGGGAAAGAGATACTGGTAAACATACAACCAATTTAAATAGAAGGATGTGAAGTAAATCAGCTCTGAGAACACTTTACTGATCAATCATTATAAAACAGATCAGAGATATTATTCTGAAATGGACCAATCAGACAATGACTACTTTTACTGTCGCTACTTTAAGTACATTTAGAGGAGAGTACTTTCTACTTTCACTGGAGGAACATTTAGAATACTTTCACTGTGACAGAGTATTCCTACACTCTGGTACTTCTACTTCACTCAAGTACAAGACCTGAGTACTTCTACTTTACTCAGTACAAGATCTGAGTACTTCTACTTTACTCAAGTACAAGACCTGAGTACTTCTACTTTACTCAAGTACAAGACCTGAGTACTTCTACTTTACTCAAGTACAAGACCTGAGTACTTCTACTTTACTCAAGTACAAGACCTGAGTACTTCTACTTTACTCAAGTACAAGATCTGAGTACTTCTACTTTTACTCAAGTACAAGACCTGAGTACTTCTACTTTACTCAAGTACAAGACCTGAGTACTTCTACTTTTACTCAAGTACAAGACCTGAGTACTTCTACTTTACTCAAGTACAAGATCTGAGTACTTCTACTTTACTCAAGTACAAGATCTGAGTACTTCTACTTTACTCAAGTACAAGACCTGAGTACTTCTACTTTACTCAAGTACAAGACATGAGTACTTCTACTTTACTCAAGTACAAGACCTGAGTACTTCTACTTTACTCAAGTACAAGATCTGAGTACTTCTACTTTACTCAAGTACAAGATCTGAGTACTTCTACCTTCACTGCAGGATGGTGTATCTCAAGGGGGTTATCCTAAATAATTAAGTGTCACGACTACCTATGTTTTGGAAGCATTTTAGTGAAGAAGGGGTTTTTAATATTAGCATTTAATAGTAGTCTCACACACTATCGCTATTTGATAAAAACTAACCAACTTTAGAAAAGCATTTGTTTAGAAACAGCATCTGAAACACTGAACCCGCCTGACGGAAAGGGGGCTAAGCTAGCCAACGTTACCTTGTTGACAAAGTTAAAGGCCTCGATTTTTCTTAATGTACGTTGATCTACAATCAGACTGGAATCTGTTATATACTTAGGTTTTAGTTGTGGACATTACTGCTTTATTCTCTCATTCATGTGTTTTCAATACGTGTGTCTTTCTGTCTTGAGTGAGAGCGAAGTAAAATATGTATACACGGAGCCTCTTGTTGTCAACATCTCTATCATATATTCCATTAAATTACGCAGGAAGCACAGGAATGAAATACATTCTTTATACTCAGACATTTCAGAAAGAAAACAGAATGTCTTGAAGAACGAACTCTCACATTTACGCTTCAATATAACAGAGTTTAAGTAAAAAAAATCGCAAATAGCTGAAAATAATGCGTTTTTTCTCTTATTCTCAGATCACTTCAGTAAAAGTACATACGTTTTCCTAAAACAGTCCGTTCCTAATAAAAGTCCTGAATTAAACAGCAAGGTGGATAAGCTAGCTAACGTTTCTTTGTTGACAGTGTTAGTTTGAATGTCTCCCTTGTTCTGAAATATATTATATTTAACTACAAGAAGCTAACAGCTAGCTTCTTTGTCTGAAGCAACCGCCGGTTGGTAGCTAATAAGCTAACGGCTAAATATGTACACACAAAGGCTGCCTGGAAAGCTAATACCACATTTGTTATTTGAGCCACATGAAAGGGTATTTAAAGCATGTCAGTGAAACCCACCGGACCCGTAGCTCCTGCCGTCCATCGTGTTTAGAGACTATCAGTATGAAAGAAGCAGCTCCGTTAGCTTGGTTAGCTGCAGCAGCGGTGACGCCTTCCGTAAAGTCTCGCTGTTTTAAAGGGAGAAACGAGATCTTACGAGATGTCCCGAGTCCCATCGAAACGAAAATGAAATCACGTGACCCGTGTAGTGACGTCACAACCGGTAGCTTTATTTCAAATGTATTTTAAATTAACTAAAAGTTTTTAATACAGTTCAAAGTTTATGTATTAAAACAGTAAACGTAAAAGCGACTGCGTCTGTTAAACGCATAAAGAGAACCAACGACTTTTAGATTCATTTTTATTGAGAATATATTTAGAACAACAAAAGACACTAAAGCATTAAAGAGGCAGCTTACTTAAAATAATACAAATTTAGAAATATTACTCGGAATCTTTCTAGCAATTTTCCAGGACTGTTTTTTTTTCAAGAGACAGTAAAAAGTATTTGAATTCCTAAATAAAACAAGGAAAAGACTGCTAGCTACTTCTCCATGAACAGCAGCGTGAACAGCATTTACCCCAAATTACTATTATATTAACCAAATCAGATAGCTCGAGTGATTCAACAAGAAAACAGTCATTTTTGAACTGACCAGGACGAACAGAAAGAGGAAAGGGAAGCAGATACATGTTAACACAGGCTGCAGTCAGTTTATTTTAGGAAGGTTCCTAACGGCGCGAAATGACCCGGAAGTACCTCAGTGGCCGCCATTATAAGAGCTGTTCTGATTCGAGATAATAGGAAAGGAGCTCCTAAGCTTCCTTTATAGCCTCCTTTAGGAAACACTGGACATTCCTTTAGGAGAGGAAAGGAGAACATGCTGTCCCACAATCCCTTGCGGCTGCAACATTTCCCGTGACGCAGCATCCGGCCGTTCACGGAAACAGCCGATCGTGAGAAATGCGTTTGATGAAAGTTACGGTGCTGATGAAGCAGTTTAAAACTTATACCGTAACTTTCCAAAGAGCTTGGTTCTGAACGTTCAGCTCTGGATTCATCAAAAGGAGAAATATGAACGGTACTTTTACTGAAAGGATCCAATAGAGTCTCAGAGTCTCTGAGCTGTGTGGGGTTTCTGAAGCCTTTACTACATGTTGAACTGTGATGTCCAAAGTGATAGGTGAAGGCATCACTAGTTTATTATAACTCATTTGTATTTATTATAAATATGTCATATAATCACACGTATTGGGTTAATACGTGAGGCCGGAGGGGCGGGGGGCGGGGGGGTTTTGTAATGCAGAGTATCTGTCTCTCTGCTGTCCTGGTTCATAAAGCAGAAACAGCACCATCAGAGAGCACGGTGCAGAGGAGAGGCTCTCAGTAGCTTTAGAGGAGCTGTAGTTCCCCACAGCAGACGCTCATTAAGGACGGCCTTCATCATCAATACGTGGATAGTGTTGGTCAGTCGGGTTCTCAAAGCAGCCTCTGTTCCTCAGTCCTGTTGAGTTCTCCTATCCACTGTTCCTTAACCCCGGGACCTTTCACACAGAGGTCAGGAACAGAGGATAGAAAAAGACGATAGAAGCTGATTTTTTGACTATTCAATTCATGTGATCCAACAGGAAGTGTCTGAGGACAGGTAGAGGAGTGGAGGTGAGAGACTGACATGCTGATCAGGTGGAGGAGGAACACGGCCGGATCAGCTTCATCACATTCACTGCGGCTATGGAGGTCAGAGCTGCAGAGAGAGGGTGAGACTCATGTCAAGATCTAAGACTCATACTGCTGACTCATGGCAAGATCTAAGACTCATACTGCTGACTCATTTCAAGATCTATGACTCATACTGCTGACTCATGTCAAGATCTAAGACTCATACTGCTGACTCATGGCAAGATCTAAGACTCATACTGCTGACTCATGTCAAGATCTAAGACTCATACTGCTGACTCATGTCAAGATCTAAGACTCATACTGCTGACTCATGGCAAGATCTAAGACTCATACTGCTGACTCATGTCAAGATCTAAGACTCATACTGCTGACTCATGTCAAGATCTAAGACTCATACTGCTGACTCATGGCAAGATCTAAGACTCATACTGCTGACTCATTTCAAGATCTATGACTCATACTGCTGACTCATGTCAAGATCTATGACTCATAATGCTGACTCAGGTCAGGGTGTAGGACTCACAGTGCTGACCCAGGTCAGGGTGTAGGACTCATAGTGCTGACTCAGGTCAGGGTGTAGGACTCATAGTGCTGACCCAGGTCAGGGTGTAGGACTCATAGTGCTGACCCAGGTCAGGGTGTAGGACTCATAGTGCTGACCCAGGTCAGGGTGTAGGACCTGCTGCTCTGTGGATGCTCACCTATGACGGAGAGCGTCTCCTCAGCAGAGCGGATGTTGACGTTGCTTCTGACAGCACAGCAGTAGTTTCCTGCATGCTGACTGCTGACTGGGTCCAGAAGCAGGTGTTTGTTCTGGTTCTGGTTCGGGGTCAGAGGTCGTCCGTTGAAGAACCAGATGTAGTTTGTGTTGTTGGTCAGAGGACAGCTGGAGCTGCAGCTCAGTGAGACTCTCTGGAACGCCTTCACCTCTGCAGAAGGACTGAAGTGCACCTCCAGCCCTGAAACATGGGAACACATGAAACCAATAACAGAACCTGATACCATTACGATCAATGAACTGCAGTGGAGTAGAAGTCCAGATGGAAATACTGAAGGACCTCAAATGTGTACTTCAGTACAGTACTTGAGTAAATGTAAGTCCCTTCCCACCTCTATAACTTTACCTGTGACCACCAAAGTGACTCCCCATTCATTTCCCCAGTTTTCATAATCTCCCTTGAATGAGAGCATGTATTCTGCTGAGTCATTCTTCGTCAGGTTGTGGATTCTGAGGACATTTTTACTTTCCATGTCGTCATAAACCTCCAGTCGACCTGCAGCTTCGCTCAGAGTCTCAGGATCCTCACTTCCTCGGATTTTGATCCAGTGACCTTTATGGAAGAGCCGCATCTTGGAGTATTCACTGGAAATATTCACTGAAGATTATACCGAAATAAAGCAGAGCAGTCCAGGCAAGAACGTGACGATCCAATACCACCCCGAGCCCCCTGAACAGGTTCCCTATCACCGTATTCCTGGTATGCTGCCTACACTGGTGCACTGATCCCACCACCAACTGTGTCCAATATATACATGCTCACCCAATGCCCAAAGCTACCTTCAAAATAAAAGCATAAAGAGACCAAAAGCAGCAAGAAGAAACAGCTACACAGTATAGCTCCAACATTCAACGTGTGTGCGTGCGTGCGTGCGTGCGTGCGTGCGTGCGTGCGTGCGTGCGTGCGTGCGTGCGTACGTGCGTGCGTGCGTGCGTGCGTGCGTACGTACGTGTGACCTGTAGGATATGTGATGGAGCAGGGCTGGTCCTCTGGTTTCTGATTGGAGGAACACATCCTCCCGTAAGCGTAGGTCACGGTGAAGCAGCGCTCTGTGACAGAGTCTGCAGACAGGTGCAGGAGAAGTTAACGACTCTATACACAGGTCACATTCAACCATTCACTTGTTATTGAAAATGTCATTCACAGAAATGCTTATTGATGTCTCTGTTAAATAAATAACTGATAAAGGAGTCTCTACGACCTTCTGTTCCAGAGATACAGACCTAGGAACATTTCCTATCTGTAAATATTTTCCATTTTTGCCTTTAACTTCGGAACGGAAGCTCGGACAGACTCGGGAGTGAGATCCGTCTGACCTAATGTGGTCGTGCTGAACACGCTTAGCTCGTTCAGTTATAAATTCCCTGAAAAAAGTCAGAATTTTCAGATAAAGTGCAAGCGCACACACACACACACACACACACACACACACACACACACACACACACACACACACACACACACACACAGGTCTCAGACTGTATCGTGGGACTCAACAGCTGGCAGGGGAAGTTGGATTTATTTTCTGGCATTTTTCTCCCCCTCCTCCCCCTGCAGGCCTCCGTTAGCAGAGGGCGATGCTTCCTGCCGACTCCCCTTCTCTCTCTCTCTCTTTCCCTCTCTCTCTCCCCTCTCCATGCAGAGGGTCATTCCTCCCCATGTCTTCCTCCCCTCCAGTTTTCAGTGTTCCTCTCCGCAGTGTTTTCAGAGCCGTTTCTACTCAGGACAAAGTTTTCAGTCGTTTCTGAAAACTGATTAACTTTTTAAACTGTGCTGTTGAACGACCCCCCCCCCCCCCGTGGGAGGATTTCCTTTAAAAAGCTTTTATTTTGGAACCAGCCGGAGACAACTGATGACTTTCTCCGAGATGGACTAACTGAGTTCTTTTGCTGTTTTTTTGGTTTGAAAGGCTTCTTCAGAGTACAGAGCGCAGGAGCTGATCCAACTACTGCTGAAGGTGAATGCTGACAAATACTCCTGCACCTTTGCCTGCTCTTGGTGAAAAGTAACTAAGTACTGAGTACAAACTTGAGGTACTTCTACTTTGCTTTAGTATTTCCTTTTTATGCTACTTTATTATTCTAGTCTTCTATATTGTGTTGTCCCCTCTTTTTAAGTCACCCCATTAGTCTTATGTACTCTGATGCTGTTTTTCCACCAACCCGGACCCGGACCCGGACCCGGAGTCGGAGCCGATAAAGATCTGGTTGTTCGTGTTTCCACCGCAGCGGCGCCGGCTTGAAGCGCCGAAAAACCAGATCTTTCTGGCCCAACTCGGCTGCCCGGCAAGATCCAAGATCCAATAAGAACCAATACGTCACGCTTACTTTGGGGTGGGGGGGGGGGGGCGGGAGATTAACCTCGGTTTACAGTTCATGGAGTACAGCGAGTACAAGTTGCAGTATCTCTGAGCACAGGGACTACAGCGCGACCACACACTGATACACACACTTTATAAAGTCCGGCAGCACTAACCGGGTCAGTGTGGTGCTGTTTACTCACCGGACTTTAATCACCGTTCTGTTAGTGAGCATTGGGAAGAGCAGGCAGACGTTCTCCTGTGTATTATTGCAGCTATGGGATGGAATCAGTACATGGGCTACACAGGCTGCCATCACAAGCAAAACCATAAGGAAAACTACGCCGGTAAAATGAGTAGGAAACGGCTTCTGCCACAACAGGATGTCAGAGCAGTGAAGGAAGTCAGAGGAGCTGTGCTGTCACCTGTCTAAAGCCAGAGACACTCTCAGAACACTGTCACTGATGGGGGGGGGGGGGTATGCATCAGCTGCTGGTGTGACAGACAGACAGTGAATATGAATCAGTCATCAGAGGACGCAATGACGCAGCTCCACTTGAGCTCCACTCGGCCTCTGAGTGGTGGAAACATAAGGGGTGCTACAGGCTGGAACCAGAGAAGCAAAAGATCGGATCTTGAACCGGATCTGGTTTGGTGGAAAAGGGGCAAAACAGAACTAACTAACCAGAGCAGACTGGGCTCTGGTTTCAAACAGAGGGTGAATTTGAACAATACAGCGACATGTCCCAGTAGAGACGCTACGTACTGATATACACCTGAACATCAGCAGGAGAGGACTCTTTAAAGTAGAGACGCTACATACTGATATACACCTGAACATCAGCAGGAGAGGACTCTTTAAAGTAGAGACACTACATACTGATATACACCTGAACATCAGCAGGAGAGGACTCTTTAAAGTAGAGACTCTACATACTGATATACACCTGAACATCAGCAGGAGAGGACTCTTTAAAGTAAAGACACTACATACTGATATACACCTGAACATCAGCAGGAGAGGACTCTTTAAAGTAGAGACTCTACATACTGATATACACCTGAACATCAGCAGGAGAGGACTCTTTAAAGTAGAGACTCTACATACTGATATACACCTGAACATCAGCAGGAGAGGACTCTTTAAAGTAGAGACACTACATACTGATATACACCTGAACATCAGCAGGAGAGGACTCTTTAAAGTAGAGACACTACATACTGATATACACCTGAACATCAGCAGGAGAGGACTCTTTAAAGTAGAGACGCTACATACTGATATACACCTGAACATCAGCAGGAGAGGACTCTTTAAAGTAGAGACTCTACATACTGATATACACCTGAACATCAGCAGGAGAGGACTCTTTAAAGTAGAGACACTACATACTGATATACACCTGAACATCAGCAGGAGAGGACTCTTTAAAGTAGAGACACTACATACTGATATACACCTGAACATCAGCAGGAGAGAACTCTTTAAAGTAGAGACGCTACATACTGATATACACCTGAACATCAGCAGGAGAGGACTCTTTAAAGTAGAGACACTACATACTGATATACACCTGAACATCAGCAGGAGAGGACTCTTTAAAGTAGAGACTCTACATACTGATATACACCTGAACATCAGCAGGAGAGGACTCTTTAAAGTAGAGACTCTACATACTGATATACACCTGAACATCAGCAGGAGAGGACTCTTTAAAGTAGAGACACTACATACTGATATACACCTGAACATCAGCAGGAGAGGACTCTTTAAAGTAGAGACACTACATACTGATATACACCTGAACATCAGCAGGAGAGGACTCTTTAAAGTAGAGACACTACATACTGATATACACCTGAACATCAGCAGGAGAGGACTCTTTAAAGTAGAGACTCTACATACTGATATACACCTGAACATCAGCAGGAGAGGACTCTTTAAAGTAGAGACACTACATACTGATATACACCTGAACATCAGCAGGAGAGGACTCTTTAAAGTAGAGACACTACATACTGATATACACCTGAACATCAGCAGGAGAGGACTCTTTAAAGTAGAGACTCTACATACTGATCTACACCTGAACATCAGCAGGAGAGGACTCTTTAAAGTAGAGACACTACATACTGATATACACCTGAACATCAGCAGGAGAGGACTCTTTAAAGTAGAGACACTACATACTGATCTACACCTGAACATCAGCAGGAGAGGACTCTTTAAAGTAGAGACACTACATACTGATCTACACCTGAACATCAGCAGGAGAGGACTCTTTAAAGTAGAGACACTACATACTGATCTACACCTGAACATCAGCAGGAGAGGACTCTTTAAAGTAGAGACACTACATACTGATCTACACCTGAACATCAGCAGGAGAGGACTCTTTAATTCAAAATTCAAAGGTTAAAAACCTGAGAATTTGTACATAAAAAGTCCCTTCCTTCTTCCTCCTGCGCTCTGGGATGCATCATGCTGGTCGGGGTTTTGGGGTGTTTTGTGTGTGTGACGCAGTGTGTGCAGGTTGCACGCTGGTTGCATCAGCTGCTCTCTGAAGGTCGGAGGATGGTGGATGGATTTCAGAAAAAGCCCCAGAGCAACTCTCTCCTCTCCTGTTGTTGTTGGGTGGGTCTGCATTACAGCCCTTCTCACCCACTCTGTCTGCTGCGGGGGAGGGGGGGGGTTGCATGAGGTGTATATGAGTATTACCGTAGTTAATACGTAGTGATGTGAAGGAAGGCCCCGGGGTTTATGGCACTCACCAAAGGCTACGTCCTGCTTGACCTCGGTCATGGTTGAAAAAGTGATATGGAGGAAAGATTACAGGAAGCAAAATCTGGAGAAAGAAGGACAATAGGAACGGTTATTGAAATGGTTGTGACGCTGATTCTGTCTGTCCGTCTGTCTGTCCGTCTGTCCGTCCGTCCGTATGTCCCTCCCACCCTCCCTCCCTCCCTCCCTCCCTCCCTCCCTTCTGGAATTCTGACATTTTGTCTTTTTTTAGAATGATAAGAAAATAAATTCTGAACTTAAAGGAACTTTTGAGAAAGGGTATACAGGGACCTTTGATAAGAAGGTCTGAATTTGGAGAGTGAAGTCTTGGACGTTTTAATGATATTTATTTTTGATTGAGTTCTGAAAGGACCCAGGTAGATGATGTGAAGCAGAAACGACAGAATAAAAGTAAAGTCACGAAAACAAAATGAGGAAAGTTTCCTGTTAGCGTGCACAGCTTCAGACCGAAGTTTGATGCTCTCATAATAAAGAAACATGCACAGAGACATAGAGGAGGCGTTGGAAAATATAAAGACTGTAAGAGAAGAAAGTAGAGAGGGAGTGTGGGAGTCAGACGTGGCCTCCCCTCCTGCAGCAATAAGTGATGCAACTCTGCACAGACAGTCTGCAACAGCCTCCCTCTGAGTCATCTTTCAGTCTTTCACAGGAAGAAATCGGTCTTCAGGCGGTCCATGCATCACTCAACTGATTCTTTACTGCATGACGTTCTGAAGATGTTGCTACAGCGGCCCACAGGTCCAAATCTCTCCCATCAGGAGGAACTGCAGCTTCAGAGAGGATGCAGATACAGAAACTCAAATCAGAACTCACACAGAAACATCTGCAGCAGCTCTTCAACTCATGCAGCATCTAGAGAACATTCAGCAGAGGAAACATGAGCAGTTTACTAAAAGCTGCAGAAACCAACAACGGAGACCAGGGACACTAAGAGAGACGCACACAGCTGGAGACCAGGGGACACTAAAGAGAGACGCACACAGCTGGAGACCAGGGGACACTAAAGAGAGACGCACACAGCTGGAGACCAGGGGACACTAAAGAGAGACGCACACAGCTGGAGACCAGGGGACACTTAAGAGAGACG
This sequence comes from Eleginops maclovinus, assembly GCF_036324505.1. Classification (NCBI taxonomy): domain Eukaryota; kingdom Metazoa; phylum Chordata; class Actinopteri; order Perciformes; family Eleginopidae; genus Eleginops; species Eleginops maclovinus. The sequence continues at coordinate 1,532,028 of NC_086352.1, forward strand.
CACACAGCTGGAGACCAGGGGACACTAAAGAGAGACGCACACAGCTGGAGACCAGGGGACACTAAAGGGAGACGCACACAGCTGGAGACCAGGGGACACTAAAGAGAGACGCACACAGCTGGAGACCAGGGGACATTAAAGAGAGACGCACACAGCTGGAGAACAGGGGACACTAAAGAGAGACGCACACAGCTGGAGACCAGGGGACATTAAAGAGAGACGCACACAGCTGGAGACCAGGGGACATTAAAGAGAGACGCACACAGCTGGAGACCAGGGGACACTAAAGAGAGACGCACACAGCTGGAGACCAGGGGACACTAAAGAGAGACGCAACCAGCTGGAGACCAGGGGACACTAAAGAGAGACGCACACAGCTGGAGACCAGGGGACACTAAAGAGAGACGCACACAGCTGGAGACCAGGGGACACTAAAGAGAGACGCACACAGCTGGAGACCAGGGGACATTAAAGAGAGACGCACACAGCTGGAGAACAGGGGACACTAAAGAGAGACGCACACAGCTGGAGACCAGGGGACAGTAAAGAGAGACACACACAGCTGGAGACCAGGGGACACTAAAGAGAGACGCAACCAGCTGGAGACCAGGGGACACTAAAGAGAGACGCACACAGCTGGAGACCAGGGGACACTAAAGAGAGACGCAACCAGCTGGAGACCAGGGGACACTAAAGAGAGACGCACACAGCTGGAGACCAGGGGACACTAAAGAGAGACGCACACAGCTGGAGACCAGGGGACACTAAAGAGAGACGCACACAGCTGGAGACCAGGGGACATTAAAGAGAGACGCACACAGCTGGAGACCAGGGGACACTAAAGAGAGACGCACACAGCTGGAGACCAGGGGACACTAAAGAGAGACGCACACAGCTGGAGACCAGGGGACACTAAAGAGAGACGCACACAGCTGGAGACCAGGGGACACTAAAGAGAGACGCACACAGCTGGAGACCAGGGGACACTTCAGGTGAGTTTCAACAACAGAGACAGAGACAGAGACAGGGACAGAGACAGGGACAGGGACAGAGACAGGGACAGAGACAGAGACAGAGACAGGGACAGGGACAGAGACAGGGACAGAGACAGGGACAGAGACAGAGACAGGGACAGAGACAGCTTTATGATCCTGAAGGTCACCCAGCGCTCCGGTAACAGAAGAGCAAATCAAACTGAAGTTGATACATTAACGATGATAACCTGATCAGGTTTTCAGCTCCGTGATTGGAGTTCTCTCTGCTGGACAAGTTGGGTTCAATCTAAGACGGTCGACATCAATGCTCACAATAAATCTGGAAACTGCCGTCCAAGTTGCTGATACGTTAGTGATGAAGGTGAGGAAGAAAAGATGTGAGATTAAGAGAGTAGAAGAAGCAGAGAGGCAGAATAGTATTGTTATAACCCAATGTCTCTCATTTCTTATTCCAAGTCTGTCTCTTTCATTTCTGTCTCTCGTCCTTCCCTTACCTCTGTCATCCAGGCATAAAACTCACAAACACATGCGCCTCACATTCCTTTGTGTGCGAGTGTGTGTGTGTGTGTGTGTGTGTGTGTGTGTGTGTGTGTGTGTGTGTGTGTGTGTGTGTGTGTGTGTGTGTGTGTGTGTGTGTGTGTGTGTGTGTGTGTGTGTGTGTGTGTGTGTGTGTGTGTGTGTGTGTGTGTGTGTGTGTGTGTGTGTGTGTGTGTGTGTGTGTGTGTGTGTGTGTATGCCAGTAAATAGTAACCAGTCCCAGCTGTACTGCAGGCCTCTGGTTCTGGAGAAACAGGGAGGAATGAGCTGGAAAAGAAAGAGTCAAGCAGGAAGAGGAATACTGTTCGAATGCTAATTCTAAAACACTCTACTTTAAAGAGTCCTCTCCTGCTGATGTTCAGGTGTATATCAGTATGTAGAGTCTCTACTTTAAAGAGTCCTCTCCTGCTGATGTTCAGGTGTATATCAGTATGTAGTGTCTCTACTTTAAAGAGTCCTCTCCTGATGATGTTCAGGTGTATATCAGTATGTAGAGTCTCTACTTTAAAGAGTCCTCTCCTGCTGATGTTCAGGTGTATATCAGTATGTAGAGTCTCTACTTTAAAGAGTCCTCTCCTGCTGATGTTCAGGTGTATATCAGTATGTAGTGTCTCTGCTTTAAAGAGTCCTCTCCTGCTGATGTTCAGGTGTATATCAGTATGTAGAGTCTCTACTTTAAAGAGTCCTCTCCTGCTGATGTTCAGGTGTATATCAGTATGTAGAGTCTCTACTTTAAAGAGTCCTCTCCTGCTGATGTTCAGGTGTATATCAGTATGTAGTGTCTCTACTTTAAAGAGTCCTCTCCTGCTGATGTTCAGGTGTATATCAGTATGTGGAGTCTCTACTTTAAAGAGTCCTCTCCTGCTGATGTTCAGGTGTATATCAGTATGTAGTGTCTCTACTTTAAAGAGTCCTCTCCTGATGATGTTCAGGTGTATATCAGTATGTAGTGTCTCTACTTTAAAGAGTCCTCTCCTGCTGATGTTCAGGTGTATATCAGTATGTAGAGTCTCTACTTTAAAGAGTCCTCTCCTGATGATGTTCAGGTGTATATCAGTATGTAGAGTCTCTACTTTAAAGAGTCCTCTCCTGCTGATGTTCAGGTGTATATCAGTATGTAGTGTCTCTACTTTAAAGAGTCCTCTCCTGCTGATGTTCAGGTGTATATCAGTATGTAGTGTCTCTACTTTAAAGAGTCCTCTCCTGCTGATGTTCAGGTGTATATCAGTATGTAGAGTCTCTACTTTAAAGAGTCCTCTCCTGCTGATGTTCAGGTGTATATCAGTATGTAGAGTCTCTACTTTAAAGAGTCCTCTCCTGCTGATGTTCAGGTGTATATCAGTATGTAGTGTCTCTACTTTAAAGAGTCCTCTCCTGCTGATGTTCAGGTGTATATCAGTATGTAGAGTCTCTACTTTAAAGAGTCCTCTCCTGCTGATGTTCAGGTGTATATCAGTATGTAGAGTCTCTACTTTAAAGAGTCCTCTCCTGCTGATGTTCAGGTGTATATCAGTATGTAGTGTCTCTACTTTAAAGAGTCCTCTCCTGCTGATGTTCAGGTGTATATCAGTATGTAGTGTCTCTACTTTAAAGAGTCCTCTCCTGCTGATGTTCAGGTGTATATCAGTATGTAGTGTCTCTACTTTAAAGAGTCCTCATACTGCCTGAGCTGCAGCACCTCTTTCCCCCCTCCGTCTGAGACCAGAGCCCAGTCTGCTTGGTTAGCCGGCTCTGTTGTGGACGCTTAGAGATGTCCCTTAGCTTCTCACGTACTGTAGGATTAGAATTGCGCCTCTTTAAATCCAAACAGCTCTAGTGGCGTCGCTGAGTGAAGTCATAAGGATTGTAATAAAGAATATCTTTGTGTTTTTATACATTTTGCACAGATTTAACGTGTTCTCTCTACGAGGAAATACTTCTGTTTGTCGTCTTTTTCATGTCGGTTAGAATTCTGTTTGCCTTCCTCCTCAAACACAACCCAAGAGAAAGACTGGAGACTGAGAAGGGGGGAGTCGGGTGGGGTTTGTGGAATTTGCTCTCTGTTTGGTTTGGAAGTGAAGGCTCTCCGGAGGATAATGGAAAAGAGAGGCAGGAGAAAGGGAGGTGTGTGTGTGTGTGTGTGTGTGTGTGTGTGTGTGTGTGTGTGTGTGTGTGTGTGTGTGTGTGTGTGTGTGTGTGTGTGTGTGTGTGTGTGTGTACCCTCACAGGTGGTCGCACATACTGCCTTTATTCTTCTTTATAGTTCTACTCCCCTTCATTTCAGAAGTCAGTCTTCACATTAGCTTATACAACATATAAATAAACATAAGCTGCTGCGGGACACCGAACGCAGCAGCTTATGAAGTAGTGCAAACGCGTCATTCAGTAAACTGCTCATGTTTCCTCTGCTGGATGTTCTCTAGATGCTGCATGTGTTGAAGAGCTGCTGCAGATGTTCCTGCAGGAGCTCTGTATCTGCATCTTCTGTGAAGCTGCAGCACATTTGTCGGCCGCCGTAGAGAAGATGAACTTTAATGCGTCCGTAATCGTAATCCAGTCAGTTCACACGATTCTGCACAAGCAGTACTTTCACTTCAGTAGGAGTAGAAGTACTCATCTCGTGTACATTACTCTGTTGATCTGCAGAGGTGGGAATAGATGCATGAAAGCCTTTAGCGAGTGAGAGTGGGAGAAGGAGGCTCAGAGTGAGGAGGTGAATCAGACATTCCTCAGGAGGAAGAGGAGTGGGGGGGGTGCAGGGAGCCAGTGGTTAGTTAGTGGTTAGAAACTCAGAGCAGAAAAATGAAGGTCTGGTCCAGAGACCACAGGCAGGAGAACCAGGGAGGAACCTCCTCTTCCTCCTCCTCTCCCTCCTCCCACACCAGGCCTGCAGCCACAGGGGGAGAAAACAGGGGAGGAGAGCTTTTATAGCTGAACCCACTGAACCCATAATGTGGGGAGGGAGAGGAGGAACGGGAGGACATTTCCTTTGAAATAGCAAAAGTCAAGAGCCAGAAAGCAGAGTATGAATGAAGAAGCATGCATACTCACCAGAGGTTAAAGTACTGAGGTTTACAGAAACAAACATCCAGGAGAACTCAGAACAAACAGTACCTATGGAGAGAATGAGCGTAGCATGTGGACAGTGGGGTGGCAGCCAGGTCCCAGTGATTACAGGTGGAGCCTCCGTCTGAATACAGCTGTGAGAACAACAGCGAAACAGCTGTATTCAGACTGAGGCTCCACTATCTCTCTCTGTCCTGCAGGGACACAGTGACATCACTATGGAATCACAAGTAAAAAAAGATGTGTGTGTGTGAAAAGTTAAATGTGTGTGTTTAGCTTGGCAGAAGGGGATGCATACGAGGGTCCGGGCAGCGTGCCCCAACAAGTCAATGAGTGGAAAGAGGGGGGGGGGGACATATGGTCCTGTATAACGTCACAATACCTCCAAAAATATGTGTATATCAGTATGTAGAGTCTCTACTTTAAAGAGTCCTCTCCTGCTGATGTTCAGGTGTATATCAGTATGTAGTGTCTCTACTTTAAAGAGTCCTCTCCTGCTGATGTTCAGGTGTATATCAGTATGTAGTGTCTCTACTTTAAAGAGTCCTCTCCTGCTGATGTTCAGGTGTATATCAGTATGTAGAGTCTCTACTTTAAAGAGTCCTCTCCTGCTGATGTTCAGGTGTATATCAGTATGTAGTGTCTCTACTTTAAAGAGTCCTCTCCTGCTGATGTTCAGGTGTATATCAGTATGTAGTGTCTCTACTTTAAAGAGTCCTCTCCTGCTGATGTTCAGGTGTATATCAGTATGTAGAGTCTCTACTTTAAAGAGTCCTCTCCTGCTGATGTTCAGGTGTATATCAGTATGTAGTGTCTCTACTTTAAAGAGTCCTCTCCTGCTGATGTTCAGGTGTATATCAGTATGTAGTGTCTCTACTTTAAAGAGTCCTCTCCTGCTGATGTTCAGGTGTATATCAGTATGTAGTGTCTCTACTTTAAAGAGTCCTCTCCTGCTGATGTTCAGGTGTATATCAGTATGTAGAGTCTCTACTTTAAAGAGTCCTCTCCTGCTGATGTTCAGGTGTATATCAGTATGTAGAGTCTCTACTTTAAAGAGTCCTCTCCTGCTGATGTTCAGGTGTATATCAGTATGTAGAGTCTCTACTTTAAAGAGTCCTCTTCTGCTGATGTTCAGGTGTATATCAGTATGTAGAGTCTCTACTTTAAAGAGTCCTCTCCTGCTGATGTTCAGGTGTATATCAGTATGTAGTGTCTCTACTTTAAAGAGTCCTCTCCTGCTGATGTTCAGGTGTATATCAGTATGTAGAGTCTCTACTTTAAAGAGTCCTCTCCTGCTGATGTTCAGGTGTATATCAGTATGTAGAGTCTCTACTTTAAAGAGTCCTTTCCTGCTGATGTTCAGGTGTATATCAGTATGTAGTGTCTCTACTTTAAAGAGTCCTCTCCTGCTGATGTTCAGGTGTATATCAGTATGTAGAGTCTCTACTTTAAAGAGTCCTCTCCTGCTGATGTTCAGGTGTATATCAGTATGTAGAGTCTCTACTTTAAAGAGTCCTCTCCTGCTGATGTTCAGGTGTATATCAGTATGTAGTGTCTCTACTTTAAAGAGTCCTCTCCTGCTGATGTTCAGATGTATATCAGTATGTAGAGTCTCTACTTTAAAGAGTCCTCTCCTGCTGATGTTCAGGTGTATATCAGTATGTAGAGTCTCTACTTTAAAGAGTCCTCTCCTGCTGATGTTCAGGTGTATATCAGTATGTAGAGTCTCTACTTTAAAGAGTCCTCTCCTGCTGATGTTCAGGTGTATATCAGTATGTAGTGTCTCTACTTTAAAGAGTCCTCTCCTGCTGATGTTCAGGTGTATATCAGTATGTAGTGTCTCTACTTTAAAGAGTCCTCTCCTGCTGATGTTCAGGTGTATATCAGTATGTAGAGTCTCTACTTTAAAGAGTCCTCTCCTGCTGATGTTCAGGTGTATATCAGTATGTAGAGTCTCTACTTTAAAGAGTCCTCTCCTAGATAGAGGGTGACCTGTTGGTGTTAACTTTGCCTCCTCAGCTGCAGACATGCTTTCTCTGGATGAACCTCTGGATCTGAAGCTGCCCTCGGGACGGACAGACGGACGCGTCACGTTAGGAAAGAGAGCGTATCCCTCCACCATCAGCAGACCCCGCCTGCTGAGTTCCAGCTTCCCATCGCCACCCTCCTCCCCAGGTAAGGTTTTAAAAAATGTGATATTATGTTTTTTATTCTAAGATAAAAGATTCAAGTCGAAAAAGTCACACGTTCACATTCCTTTATGAGAACACTGAGGTTTAATCCCCAAAGTGTTTGAAAGATTCTAGGATTTAAGTCACACATTTTGTTTTCATCTCAATATCTTTCTAGTTTTAATCAGGAATTAATTACATATTGGTGTTGTTATGAGGGGAGGGTGTTTTCTGTGGATGGACTACAGGATTTAATAACAACAGGGAAAATATATGAGTGTATTACAAAGATCTGAATAAAATAAATAAGGAAAGGAAATGTTGCCGTGGCATCGGTACAAACAGTCATCATCATTTCTGGTCCGCTCTCCCTGATGCAGTAATAAGGAGCAGGAATGTGATGTGTTGTAACGATAAGTGGATTCTGTGTTCTCAGTGAACTCAGGGGTCTGCAGACTCTCATTCTTAAGGCGCTTTTAAGGAGGCAGATACTGGCAAACATGCACAAGAAAATGTGAGAAACAATATGAATTAAACAAAACTTGAAATAAGTAAAACTTGCTTTGGAAAATCTAAATATTCAGACTTTATTCCTTAAATTGAGTTTTTTTATCCCAAACTCTTTTCTACCTGTGCTGTGAATGTGTTACCTATTGCACTGTTAACTGGGGGGTTGAGGCGGCATGCTCTTTAAAGTCCACTGAGACAAACATGGTGATATTGGGTTTATCAATAAACTTTGATGGATTTTTTTCCTAAATTGACACTTTTTTTTTATCTCAAAATTTTGATTTTATAAAAAAGAGTCTTGAACGGGAAGTGGGAAAAGGGGGGGGGGGGCTACATAGGGCGGACGAGATTGCATTGTATAGGAAATATTATCAAGTGAACCTTTTGTTCTCCGTGCAGAGTCGCAGTTCTCCCCTCAGGATGGACCCGGGTCCTGCTGCAGTCCTCCAGCCGTGGACCTCCGCCTTGCCCCCCCCTCTCCTTCATCCCCCTCCTCCCTGGACTCCCCACACAGCAGTCCCCGGCCTCACGTTTTCTCTCAGGTGACAACAAAACAGGAAGTACAAAAACGAGAAAGAATCAGTGAAATGAATCAGTGAAATGAATCAGTGAAATGAATCAGTGAAATGAATCAGTGAAATGAAATGAATCAGTGAAATGAATCAGTGAAATGAATCAGTGAAATGAAATGAATCAGTGAAATGAATCAGTGAAATGAATCAGTGAAATGAATCAGTGAAATGAAATGAATCAGTGAAATGAATCAGTGAAATGTATCAGTGAAATGAAATGAATCAGTGAAATGAATCAGTGAAATGAATCAGTGAAATGAATCAGTGAAATGAATCAGTGAAATGAATCAGTGAAATGAAATGAATCAGTGAAATGAATCAGTGAAATGAATCAGTGAAATGAAATGAATCAGTGAAATGAATCAGTGAAATGAATCAGTGAAATGAATCAGTGAAATGAATCAGTGAAATGAAATGAATCAGTGAAATCAGTGAAATGAATCAGTGAAATGAAATGAATCAGTGAAATGAAATGAATCAGTGAAATGAATCAGTGAAATGAAATGAATCAGTGAAAGGAAATGAATCAGTGAAATGAATCAGTGAAATGAAATGAATCAGTGAAATGAATCAGTGAAATGAATCAGTGAAATGAAATGAATCAGTGAAATGAATCAGTGAAATGAATCAGTGAAATGAAATGAATCAGTGAAATGAATCAGTGAAATGAAATGAATCAGTGAAATGAATCAGTGAAATTATTAAGTGAAATGAATCAGTGAAATGAATCAGTGAAATTATTAAGTGAAATGAATCAGTGAAATGAATCAGTGAAAGGAAATGAATCAGTGAAATGAATCAGTGAAATGAATCAGTGAAATGAATCACTGAAATGAATCAGTGAAATGAATCACTGAAATGAATCACTGAAATGAATCACAAACCATTGGTTTGATGCCATTACTCTGTGCTTCTCTTCTTCTGTGGTTTAGGAGTCCTCCCGTCCTCGGGGTGTGGAGGTAGGTGCTTTCCCTTTCTTCCTCCCCGTTGGGACCCCCCCCCGGTTCAGCTTCCCCTCCTCGGTGCTCAGGGGTCCAACCAGAGAGAAGCTTCCGGAAACATCCCAGGACAGTCAGCTGACCTGCAGGTGGAGGAAGGTAATATAATCTATCATATTAAAATATGGAATATCATATTATATTATATTATATCATATTATATTATATCATATCATATTATATCATATTATATTATATTATATTATATCATATTATATTATATTATATTATATTATATTATATTATATTATATTATATCATATTATATCATATTATATTATATTATATCATATTATACTATATTATATTATATTATATTATATTATATCATATTATACTATATTATATTATATCATATTATATTATATCATATTATATTATATTATATTATATTATATTATATTATATTATATTATATCATATTATATCATATTATATTATATTATATCATATTATACTATATTATATTATATCATATTATATTATATCATATTATATCATATAATATAATATAATATAATATAATATAATATGATATAATATAATATAATATAATATAATATAATATGATATAATATAATATAATATAATATGATATAATATAATATGATATAATATGATATAATATTATATTATATTATATCATATTATATCATATCATATTATATCATATAATATAATATGATCTTCATCAAATAAATCAATGGTCATTTTCAACTCCTTTCTCTTGTTGGTCTTTCCCTTAAATGAACTTTTATATAAAATAAACTGAACACATGAATTAATCAGTTCACAATAGAATGTTCATATTTGCACAATCAATTTTCATTTACATAACTGAGGCTACAACAACTTCATTAGATAAGCCTAGTGAGGAATCATATATACATTTCTAGCAATCGCTTGCTTCCTGACCGCTCTCCACTAGAACAACTGACTGCTGAATGGGTCTTTCAACAATGGATGGCTTGTTGAGGCATTGAGTCCATCATCACCCGACTCCTTTCTGACACATCTCGTGCATATCCGTCTTTCCTTGTAAGATGAATGGAGCTAGAACCCCTAATGGGTCATTCAGAGAGGCCACAACTGGGAGTATCCCACATCGAGTTGCTGGTTTCTCATCGAGTGACACCTTGAAGGAGAAGCTGTCACTTTGAACCTTCCATCTTATTCCTAGCACCCTCTCTGTGCCGGAAGGTCATCGTAGTTGAGGTCCACATTTTTTACCTCTGCTGCGCGTTCTGGTTCTGTTTCTGCTTTCTCTCCTTCACGAACTCTTTCCAGTTTCCTTTTAAGGTGCTTTAACCTTTTGTTGTCTGGGAGTAAAGGACGTGCTTGCAAGAGGCATCTCTAGTTGACCCATGACAGAGAGGGTGTATTTCTTTCAAACCCGCTTTGTGTGTAGGGTTAGACTGCTGAGGTACGCTCTTCATGCAAAGGAGTCGGATGACTCTTTTGCATGTGCCACACCTGGCTCTGTTCTGGAGGTCTCTGGTGACAGGTCCCTCTCTCAGGCATGCAAAACATTTGATTATTTTCTCGTATGCATTTCCTCTTTTCCTCCACAGTCAACTCCACTAGCTTTTGGCATTTGAACATGGAATGATTGTCTCCACAGCACAAACACTCCGTTGTGTTTGAGTTTTGTGTTGGCTGCTCCCTTTCTCTACTTCCTCTTCTGACTTGTTTCTTCCACGTTGGTTTCAGCTACAATGGAAGGTGTGTCTGAAGCCCCCACATTGGTGACAAATGCGTTTGCTTTTGGCTGTCTTGTTTCTCTTACAGGTATTTCTGCAGAGGGTTTCAGAGCATATAGTGATCCCACTGGGTTGCATGCTATGCGGGCCTCTTTTGAGATGAAGTTGGCAAACTCTGTGGAGCTTGGATAATCTTTGTCTAAATCCAGCTGTTCTGTGACATAACGGTTCCACCTTGATGTGAACCAATTAGGAAGTGGTTAGCATCTTCTGGTTCTCTTCGCAGTCGTTGAGAACCTGTAGACCCTTAACGTGAGGCATAGCGTTGCTGCATGTTTGGAGGAAATCCCTAAACTCTCTTAACTTTACATACTCCCCCAATGTGTGGCCACCCGTTGAGTCTCCCTCTGAAGGCTCGCTGCACTACAGAGGAATGACCGTATCTGGCATTCAGCATATCCCATGCCTGTTCACAGGCCTCTTCATCTTTTCTGTAGAAGCTACCTTCAAGGACAGATTTAGCCCCCATGTTACGTACCTTTGCAGGTAGAACAGCCTATCTGCAGGGTTAGAGCATCGCCTCTCTAGTAGAGCTTTAAAGCTTGTGCTCCACTCTGTGAATGTCAGTGGATCACCAGAGAATACAGTGGGTTCTGGGACTGGAAGCCATTGACTCTTGCAATGCTTGTAATAAATATGCCTATTTTTTTGTCATTTCTTGACGTCCAGAGTAGGGAGAAGATAAGTTAGCATCATTTGAGTGGCTGTGCACAGGACTACACCTCTCACTCCTCTCTCTTTTCTGTATACACCTTTAACTTTGCCTGAATGACATCAAGCTCTCTTTGATTTTCAGGTGTTTTCAGATGTTGGCGTTGAGCTTCAATAGCAGCTTCCAGATGAATTTCAGCTCTCTTTGCAGCTAACTGTGCAACTGTCTCTGCTCTCCTGACTGAAATACTAGGTGTTTCTGAGAGATGGTCTGACTGGTAGCTAGGTGCAGGGGCTCTAGACACTGTAGATCCATATATGGAGCGAGCATACTCATTGTGGAGCAGCATGCCTAGCCTTGATTTCTCTGCGTCAAAGTCGCCTGCATCTTCAGTTGACCTGACGCTCATCAACTGTCATAGATCTGCTGTTACAGCTGAGCATGCATCAATGTTCCTGCATATTTTTGATTAGGCGCTGTATGAAGTCAAATGTTGTCATACGCGTTCTTTAATTCGGATTCCATCATACATGTCACACTCAGAGCACTCTCCTTTAAGTCTTGTACGAATGTCTCTTACTTCAGTCTTCCATTTCTCATACACTGTTTTGAACTGCTTTTGCTTTTGAGTTAATTCTTGCTCTTTAAGTTCTTGCATTCTTTTTTTTTTTTTTTTTTTTTTTTTTGAGTTTCAGTGTCTGCTGTTTTATTTCATTGCAACGATACAAATGGATCTTTGATGCAAGAGCGAACTGATCAAAGATTTTGAACAATACAACTGGACAATCTTTAACTGCACAAAGTTATAGATACTTTTTTTTTTTTTTTTTTTTTTTTTTTTTTTTTTTTATAGTCTTTACAACAATATATTTATTGACATTTTCTTACATTACAAAACCACATTACAAACGAACAATACACATACACATCACAAATATCACAAACATCCACTTCTCAGCCACAAAACATTTGTACAGAATTTACTGTCTTCCTATAATTGCGGGTATTGAACTCATTAAGTCTGTTACAAGGTTTACATAACCAACTACTTATGCCTCTTCATTGTCAATTGTCAGATCAACACCATTAACAAACACCTTGAACGGTTCCCATATCTTCTCAAACATATCCTGTCTTCCTTTTCGTATATATGTCACTCTCTCCAAAGGAAAAGTTGTGAGCATTTGTTTCACCCAATATGTAACATTTGGTCTGCTGATCTTTTTCCAAAACATTGCAATGGATCTTTTGGCGTGCAACAAACACATATCTATTAATATTTGTTCACTTTTATTATATTTGTGACCTTTTGGGTAAAGTCCTAAGACAAAAAATGCAGGATCCATTGGAATATTTTTTGAAATCATTTTTTCTATTGCTGTTTTAACCTCCTCCCAAAAAGATTTTATCTTGCTACATTGCCATACACAATGAAATAATGTCCCCTTCACCTCAGTACATTTTGTACACACATCTGGGATATTCTTATTGTATTTATTTAATTTAACTGGCGTAATATAAACTCTCATCAACCACTTATACTGCAATAGTCTAAATCGAGTGTTGATTGATTGGGTGTGAGCCTTAGTACATATAGATTGCCAGTCCCTTAGTGATATATCTGTGCCTAGATCTTCCCTCCATGCTTCTCGTTTATGATTTGCATTTTCAACCGAATTTGATAACAAATAGTTATACAACTCTGCTATAGCACCTTTACTTAAACTGTCCTTAGACACAATTTTTTCCAAATCAGAAATTGGAGGTCTGGTTAAAAGACTGTTTTGGCTCGTCCTAATGTAATCCCTAAGCTGGAGGAATTTAAAGAAATATTTTTTATCTATGTCATATTTATGCCTAATTTGTTCGAATGATAACATGTTATCCGAATTGGGCATATACAAATCTTGAATTTTTCCTAGTCCTTTTGATGCCCATTTTCTAAACACAGCGTCCGCTCTTCCTGGTATAAAACACTGATTTCCCCAAATAGGAGTGTACTGAGATATTCGACTAGTTTCTTTAGTAAATTTTTGTACTTCAAACCATACTCTTAGCATATTTTTGACAATCGGATTAGTAGTTTGTTTTATCAAGTTTGGCACTGTATCAGAGTAAAAATACAGGGGTAGCGGCAAACGCAAACATTCCTCTTCCATTTCTTTCCATTGTGGAACATCCCTTGTTGCAAAATAAAATTTAATAGTCCTTAACTGTACTGCCCAATAATACCATGTTATATTTGGACACTTTAAACCTCCATTACTATGTGTTAGGTGTAACAGGGATAGTCGAATTCTAGCTCTGTTGTTTTGCCAAATGAAACCAGAAAATAGCTTATTAATTTCCTTTAAAAAACCATCAAGTGGAGACATCGGAATGTTCTGAAATAGATACAGTATCTTAGGGAGTATGTTCATTTTTATAATGTTGATTCTACCAATCAAGGATAAGGGCAGGGACGTCCATCTATTAATTGACTCTGTTATTTCCTCAGTCAATGATTCATAATTGAATTTTACAATTGGAGCTAATTTGGACCTAATTTTTATTCCCAAATATGTAAACTGATCCACCACTTTGAAATGGGAAGCTTCTCTAAGTGGATTTTCTTTCTCTCTCTCGTCAAGTAATAAAATTGAGGACTTGGAGTTGTTAATTGTGTATCCTGAGATGCCACCAAATGTTTTTATTAACTCCAGCAATACAGGAATAGATCTACAAAGTTGTGAGACAAACAGAATAATGTCATCCGCATACAACGCTAGTCTATGCTCTGTTTGACCAATTGTTATTCCAGCTATTTCAGTATGTGATCGTACAGCTATTGCTAAAGGCTCGATCGCTAAAGTGAATAACAGCGGAGACAGAGGGCACCCTTGACGACATCCTCTTTTAATTGTGATCGGTTCTGATATATTTTTATTTGTTAATATTTCTGCTGTAGGGTTTACATACAACAGCTGAACCCATTTTAGAAATGTATTGCCATATCCAAATCTTTCCAAGACATTAAAGAGATAAGGCCACTCCACCTTATCAAAAGCTTTCTCAGCGTCTAAAGATAGGAGGGCCTTATCCGAGGGGTCTCTCAATCCTTGAATAACATTAAGGACCCTTCTAACGTTATGAAATCCTTGGCGTCCTTGAACGAACCCATTTTGATCTCTATGTATTATACTAGGTAATGTTTCTTGAAGCCGTCGTGCTAGAATTTTGCACAAAATTTTGAGGTCAGAATTTAATAAACTTATTGGTCTCATATTTTCACATCTGTTGTTGGGCTTCCCTGGTTTTGGCAACAGTGTTATTACCGCACCGGTCATAGATTTTGGTAGGCTACCACTTTGAAATGCTTCCAAAAACACTTCTAGTAACGGCTTCAGTAATTTGGACTTAAATTTCTTATACAGATCAATTGGTAATCCATCTGGGCCTGCCGTCTTTCCTGCTTTCATACCATCAATAGCTGTGCCTATTTCCTCTTCTTTTAGGTCTGCCTCAAGTTCTTCTACGAGTTCGGCAGAAATAGTTGGAAATTTCAATTTATCCAGGAATGAATTTTGGGACTGCGGGTCATATTCTACTTGAGATTCATATAAATTTTCATAGTATTTTCTAAATTCCTTATTTATTTCAGTAGGGTCTATTATAGTATCCCCATTATTATTTTTAATTGAAGCAATAGTTTTCCTTGTTTCTAACTGTTTTATTTGCCAGGCCAACAGTTTACCGGGCTTCTCTCCTTGTTCATAGAATGTTTGATTAAGCCTGATCATATCTGAGGCTGCCCTATCTGCAGATAGTTTGTTATACTCTGCTCTTGAGAGCAGTAATTCTTTTTCCACAGCAGGGGTTCTATTCCTAAAGACCTGTTCTTGGAGAGTTTGTATCTTAAATTCTAACTGCTGTCTCTTTAGCCGCGATTCTTTAGTTTTGGATGAGGTATAGCTAATTATGTGTCCTCTTAAGAAGGCCTTAAAGGCATCCCACTTAATACCTGCGGTTGTTTCATTTGTGTTATCTTTAAAATAATTATCTATCTCATTCCCTACATACTTAATAAAGTTTTCATCTAGTAGCCATTTCTTATTTAGACTCCATCTAGGTGGATCCTTTACCAGCATCTTATCCACATAGATCAGACAACATGGACCATGATCTGATATTAGTATGCTACTGTAATAACAGTCCTGTATTCTAGAAACCAATGTTGCAGATACCAAAAAATAATCTATACGTGAATATGTCTTAAATGTACTCGAGTAGCAGGAGTAAGCAATATCATTGGGTTTGAAGTATCTCCATATGTCCAACAGATTCAGCTCTTTAATAAGATGACTGATAATTACTCTACTCCTTTTATGAGTTTGATCAACACCTGTGGATCTATCCTTTATCGGGTCCAGTGTGCAGTTCCAGTCCCCTGCTATTATGTAGTCTCCTGGGAGAGATGCCAGCATGAGAAGTAGATTTGTAAAAAAGCTGGGTTCATCTGCATTTGGCCCATAAATGTTTACTAGATTCAAGTTCACTGAGAGCAAAGATCCCTGGATGATCAAATATCTTCCATATTTATCTTTAATTATATCAGAGACTTGAAAAGGTATTGATTTGTGAATGAGAGTCATTACTCCTCTAGCTTGTGATGTAAACGATGCTGCATAGATGCTCCCCTGCCATCTCCTACTTATCTTTATATTGTCTTCTTTTAAAGTGTGAGTCTCCTGTAAAAAGACGATTTTTGAATCCATGTCTCTTAGCTTATTCATCACTTGTTTGATTTTCTTAGTTTTTTGTAAACCTCTACAATTCCAGGATATACATTTAAGTTCTACCCTTTGAGACATTCAGAATGTTACACCACAATATTCCCTCGATAAAGGTAACATGACTGAGAAGTTCAACATATTTAACCATCAAAACACACACTGAACTTACTGAACCACAAGAAACAATTAACCCCATTTCCCAACTGAATGGGATCCCCCCTTTAGCCTATGCTGCTTCCAGCTATTTATGGATAGATCCCTGGATCAATCCTATTGGCCTTCTTGTTATGAATTATATAAAAGAGAAAAATAAAAAATAAAATAAAACATAAAACAGTCAACTCTCTGTGCTCCTTGCTACAGGCCTGCAAAAATAAACACAACTGGGCATAAAGTGTATGTACAAGCTTAGTAAATTACCAGGATTTAGTACACTGACACCTCCTTTAGCCTTAACATGTGAATTAACGTTATTCAGAATTAAAAAACATAGATGAATAAGAAAATAAGCCCGGGAGCTGTACTCAATAGAGTCTCACCATAAATGAAAATAAAATTGAGGGCAACTCTCGGTCAAGAAGAGATCAAAAATGATCTTACTGTACAGTCCCTCTTACCATGCATATGATCCTACACCTGCCGTTATTTAACTTACATTGTGCGCTCAGCAACTGTCACTCAGTTCTCTTCATTCATTCCTCCAGCTTCTTCTTTGATCTTGTTTACAAACTCCTGCGCCTCCGTCGGTGTGTTGAAGGTGTGCGTTCGCTCTCTGTAAGTCACCACCAACTTAGCTGGGTGTGTTATGCCGTGACGAAGTCCCAGGCTCCGCAGCTGCTGTCGCACTGTGTCATACTTTTTCCGTTGTCTGTGCACTTCAGTCGCCAGGTCGTTGTAGAATCGGACGTGCTTGTTCTTGTAAAGGACATCTTTCTTCGACCTGGCTGCTTTCATCACAAGTATTTTCTGCTTGTAGTTCTGAAACTTCATTATTAAAGTTCTCGGTGGGTCTTCAGTGTCCCGTCTCGGTCCGACTCGGTGCGCTCTTTCCAACACTATCGGGCTTCGTAGAGGAGCCAAATCTAGCACCTCCGGCAGCCAGCTCTCCAGAAATGAGCAGGTATCCGGGGCCTCCGCTCCCTCGGGCAGGTTTACTAACCTCAGATTGTTCAGCCGTGATCTCGTTTCCATGTCGATAACTTTATCTTCCAGGGTTTTGTTCCATTTTTCCAGCGTCTGAACCGTCTCTTTTAACTTAGCTTGCTCGTCTTCCACTGTGGACAGCCGTATCTCCGCCTCCGTCACTCTTTCCGAACAATCAACCAGTTCTTTCTTAGTTTCTTCAACTGCGGTCAGAATGCCATCCAATCTGGTCGAAAAGTCGGACCTTAGGCTGTTAATTGCCATCAGTATTTCTTCTTTAGCCCCACCGAGCTCACTTCCACATTGCTCTGCAGGTGCAGCTGCTGCGTCAGAGTTAGCTTCTTTGCTAGCGCTGCGCTCCATGCTTTGCGTCCCGAAGCCAGTTAACTTCGCCTGCGTTGATGTTTTCCCTCTGTCCCTGCTCGTTTTCCCAGCGTTTGGCATCACCTCGTCGTACTCAACGTTCGCCTGTACTCTTTCAATGTCTATTTTGCAATTTACATCAGGATTTATTCAAGTTCGTAGCGGAGCGGAGTTGAACGTGACTCTCTAGCTCGCGGCCATAACCGGAAGTCAAGTTCTTGCATTCTTTGTGTTAACCGTCTCTCTCCAGATGATTTTTTAGATGCCACACTTCTCCTCTCATCTTTCTCTCCTGCTTCAAAGTCTGAGCCTGGCTGCTCGTGATGTATCAACATTAAATCACACTGATCATCAGCATTCAGACACAAAGGATCTTGATTAGACATTTTGACTTGTCATGAATTACCATAAAGTGCAAACAAAGTCAGTTACAGGCATATGAACGGCCACTTGGAAGTTTTGTTGTACCTTTAACACTTGACTTCACGAACAGAACATGAAGACTCTTAACTGCAATGACCCTTGTATAACAATAACAGTTCCTTTTCACGGACCTTGAGATATTTTCCTTTATTCTGGTTAGTCTTGATTACCTTTACCTTATTTTGGGGCTGTCCATCAACTATTCGAGGTATAAATGTCAAAGTACAGTTCAAGGAGCCACGTAGCAACCTGAATTCGCGCCAGGAGAAGATGCTCTTCTGCACACGGAAACCCGTGTTCCAGCAGGACAGCAAACTGTCCGAGGAAGCCGACGTCCGGGTACAGGATGAAGCACACTTTAGCCTGTAGCTCGCAGCAGGATCGGGGAACAGCGTTGCTTGCTGCGTCTTGAATACCTCTGATGGATCACTCTCTCACTGTAACTACTGTGGTTCAAATCACGGTACGAATCAAACTGACGTTCACACTTACATTTGTTGTTTCCTCATGTATGTTATGATGCACCGTGAAAACGTATTCGCCTGTTAACCAGCCGTAGAAAAACGCACACTTTTCTACGGCTCACAATTTTTAGCGCCGTTTTTGCTCTGAAATCAACACTTCACGTCCGGAGGTTGAAATCACGTGACTTCCGGCAAGATAATGTTATCATTTAACAAATACAACAAAGCTCACTCTTCAAAAAATACAAACCAATAAACAAAGGAACTTTTGAGCGTCAGCTACACGGTCCTGAACATGTGACCACCGTGATGGACCTGATCCACCGTCCCAGTAGGGACTGGAGCAGGCGGTTTCACAGTGGAACCTTTTTATTTTGTGTCGCTCTTACATTTCAGATGTTACATCTGAAACTGAGTAGGAACAGCCGCTTCCTTCAGTACTGCACGCTTTGCATATCGGCATCAACCTGTGCAAGGTTTCTGGAGCTGTGGTCCGAAATGCCGGGCACACAGTACAGTACTTCGAGCCGCTGAAGGAACAGAGTTAAAATACATTTCAACCACTGACTCCTTCAGGGTTCTGCCTTCAGTGAGGCAAACAGATGACATTTCCCCAGGGCCTGCCCTAGGCACAGGCAGTATAGGTGAATGCTAAGACGTATCCATCCATGGGGGGCGCCGGGCCTGCATTTCCCCTCACATTTCAGGGCACAGTACTTCTTTGTCATCCTTCCAACAGTAAACGGTCGACTGGCAGAGGGTGTGCCTGTTGGTCTTCTATAGCTATGGGTGTGCCAACTTGCCGATCTGTCTCCAGATTTAGTAACGTCAAAAGCCCCCGGAAGTAAAAAATGTAAACAGAAAAATCTCCAACGAGGCGTCGGAGGGCAGCATGGACACGTCTGTCCTGCTTCAGAGCTTTACTCTCTACAGGCTGTACTCTGAGGGTTTGTGACTCTGCAGACCGGTTACATGCAGAAAGCTCCATAACAGAGAGGACCAGCATGATGATAGGGGACCTTTAACACTAATGATTTTCATTCCTTTAACTTTACATTTTAAACGGAAACATTTAGAATTTATTTCAACTTATTTTTATATAAATGTCTTAATAAGTGTTTTTGCTTCAGTCTGGGTTATTTTATCTTCACCTTTTCATATTTATACAAATATCTTTATGTTATTACATTTTTTACTGAACTTTCCTACTTTCATCTAATGCTTATACCAACATTTATTTAGCTAAACTTATTTTATCTTTTATTGGACATCCACCCGTCCATCCATCCACCATCTTCTCCCGCTGATCCGTCAGGGTCGCGGAGGTAACAGCTCCAGCAGAGAGCCCCAAACTTCTCTTTCCCCTGGCCACATCAACCAGCTCTGACTGGGGGATTCCAAGGCGCTCCCAGGCCAGCGAAGAGATATAATCCCTCCACCTGGTCCTAGGTCTACCCCTCGGTCTCTTCCCAGCTGGACGTGCCTGGAACACCTCCCTAGGGAGGCGCCCAGGTGGCATCCTCACTAGGTGCCCGAACCACCTCAACTGGCTCCTTTCAACACGAAGGAGCAGCGGTTCTACTCCGAGTCCCTCCCGGATGACTGAACTTCTCACCTTATCCTAAGGGAGATGCCAGCCACCCTGCGGAGAAATCCCATTTCGGCCGCTTGTATCCGCGACCTCGTTCTTTCGGTCCTGACCCATCCTTCATGACCATAGGTGAGGGTAGGAACGAAGATGGCCCGGTAGACAGAGAGCTTTGCCTTCTGGCTCAGCTTCCTTTTCCTCACAACGGTGCGGTAAAGCGACTGCAGTACCGCTCCCGCTGCTCCGATTCTCCGGCCCATCTCACGCTCCATTGTTCCCTCACTGGAGAACAAGACCCCGAGATACTTGAACCCCTTCACTTGGGGTAAGGCCTCATTCCCTACCTGGAGTGGACAGTCCATCGGTTTCCTGCTGAGAACCAGAGAACCTTGCAACTACGTCAGGAGTACCCAGGGATAACATATCCCGGAAGGCCTCCTTCTTCAGTCGGACGGCTTCCCTGACCACCGGTGTCCACCAGGAGGCACCTAAAACCTTGAGACCAGCTTCGGCAATGGAGGCTTTGAACAACGCCCACTCTGGTTCAATGTCCCCAGCCTCCACAGCGATGCCTGAAAAGCTCCGCCGGAGGTGTGAGTTGAGGCCTCCTGGACTTGGGATTCCTCCAGACGTTCCCAGTTCACCCGCACTACACGTTTGGGCTTACCAGGTCTGTCCAGAGGCTTCCCCTGCCACTCGACCCAACTCACCACCAGATGGTGATCAGTTGACAACTCCGCCCCTCTCTTCACCCGAGTGTCCAAACATGCGGCCTCAGGTCCGATGATACGATAACAAAATCGATCATGGACCTTCTGCCTTGGGTGCTCTGGTACCACGTACACTTATGAGCTTCTTTATGTTCGAACATGGTGTTTGTTATGGCCAATCCATGACGAGCACAGAAGTCCAGTAACAAACCACCACCCCGGTTCAGATCGGGGGGCCGTTCCTCCCAATCCCGCCCCTCCAAGTGTCTCCATCATTGCCCACGTGTGCGTTGAAGTCTCCCAGCAAGACTAAGGAGTCCCCTTCAGGAGCCCCATACAGGAGTCTTTTCAGGGTCTCCAAGAAGGCCGAATACTCTGAACTGCTGTTTGGTGCATAAGCACACACAACAGTCAGAGTTTTCCCCCCCATGACTCGCAGGCGTAGGGAGGCGACCCTCTTGTCCACTGGGGTAAACTCCAACAAAGCGGCACTCAACCGGGGGCTTGTGAGTATCCCCACACCCGCTCGGCGCCTCACACCTTGGGCAACTCCGGAGAAGAATAGAGTCCAACCCTTATCCAGAAGTAAGGTTCCAGAGCCGACGCTGTGCGTAGAGGTGAGCCCCACCAGATCCAACTGATAACGCTCCACCTCCCGCACGAGCTCCGGCTCCTTCCCCCCCAGAGAGGTGACATTCCACGTCCCCAAAGCCAGCTTCTGTCGCCTGAGTCTGGTCCGTCGAGACCCTCTGCTTTCACTGCCACCCTTCTGGCAGCGCACCCGACCCCATCGTTGTTTCCCGTAGGTGGTGGGCCTGCGGGACGGGGAAGCGGAGGTGTTGCCCACGTTGCTTTTTCTGGCTGTGCCCGGCCGGCCTCCATGGCAAGCCCGGCCACCAGACGCTCGCTGACGAGTCCTCCTTCTGGGCCTGGCTCCAGAAGGGGTCCTCGGGCTTCCTCCGGGCCGGGTATCCTCGCTGTCATGTTTGTTTTCATGAGGTCTTTTGAACCAATCGTAGTCTGGCCCCTTACCTGAGACCAATTTGCCATGGGAGACCCTACCAGGAACACAAGGTTCCAGACAACACAGCCCCCAGGTTCATCGGGGCACACAAACCTCTCCACCACGATAAGGTGCTGGTTCTCTGGAAGCTCAGGTTTTATTGGACAGTATATAATTATATATATATTTGACAAGTTCTTTGTGAAGTTTATTGTTGTTACCATGAAGATCTGAGGACTCTGACCACCAGGTGGGGGGAGAGCTACATTTAGACCACACTGTCCACCATCCAAAGTCCCCCTTCAGGAGTTCCTTGTGTATTGATTTAAATCAGTATGACGTTATAGGCAGTATTGAATCTTACATGCTGTTCTTTTATATATCTTCTCCTCTTCACATGTGTATAGACTTCTTCCTGCACCATTTCTTTCTATTCTTAGTTTTATTTCACCATTTTAATTAGTTTGAATTGTTTTATATCTTATGTACATTATGCTGAGCTGTTGGAGGAGCTCGGGCATTGATTTGTCTTGCATATCTACACGGCAGAGGGGGCAACAACAAAAGACACAAAGGCATTGAAGAGGACTTGAAATAATAGAGACAGATATTAGAGAGTCCAGATTATCAATATGAAATAAACTGGGACGTGTTTTGAAGGCAGGAATATCTGCTGATTAGAACAACCAATCCCCCACATGAGACCAAAACCATGGAGAGACTTCTACTAAACCCACCTACAGCTAGCATCACGATGTCAGAACACATGTCATATAAAACACAGCTGTGGTCAAATATGTTCCGGACTTTCAATTGTAACACAATGTGAAAAGGGAATCGCTGTACAATGAAAATGTCTTCATCAACTGAAATCACTTCATTTCTAAAAGTGAGGTGTAAAAATAATAAATACAATAACACTTTAAATACGGTGGACCTGTCCCCTTGGGGGGCAGGGAGGCAGGACAGTACACACACATATAAAACAAAGAAACTAGAAAGGACCCGGGCAGCAGAGGGGACTCCAGGATTGGCAGACAGAGAACACAAAGGTATTCACAAGACAAGACACAGCTGGGGGGGCAAGCCGAAACACGGACTACAGGTGAACACAATGAGACAATCAGGGGGAATCTAAAAGACAAGAAGTAAACAGGAAGTAAAACAAGACAAAGAGAGGGAAAACTTTCAAAATAAAACAAGAAACACTAAACCTAAAAACATGACAAGGATTTCCAGAGGACACAGAGGACACAGAGGACACAGAGGACACAGAGACACAGAGGACACAGAGGACAGAGGACAGAGAGGACACAGAGACACAGAGGACAGAGAGACACAGAGACACAGAGGACACAGAGACACAGAGACACAGAGGACACAGAGACACAGAGGACAGGGAGGACACAGAGACACAGAGGACAGGGAGGACACAGAGACACAGAGGACAGAGAGACACAGAGACACAGAGACACAGAGGACACAGAGACACAGAGGACACAGAGGACAGAGAGGACACAGAGACACAGAGGACACAGAGACACAGAGGACACAGAGGACACAGAGACACAGAGGACAGAGAGACACAGAGACACAGAGGACACAGAGACACAGAGGACACAGAGGACACAGAGGACACAGAGACACAGAGGACACAGAGACACAGAGGACACAGAGACACAGAGGACACAGAGACACAGAGGACACAGAGGACAGAGAGGACACAGAGACACAGAGGACAGAGAGACACAGAGACACAGAGGACACAGACACACAGAGACACAGAGGACACAGAGACACAGAGGACACAGAGACACAGAGGACACAGAGACACAGGACAGAGAGGACAGAGAGACACAGAGACACAGAGACACAGAGGACACAGAGACACAGAGGACACAGAGACACAGAGACACAGAGGACACAGAGACACAGAGGACAGAGAGGACAGAGAGACACAGAGACACAGAGGACACAGAGACAGAGACACAGAGACACAGAGGACACAGAGACACAGAGGACACAGAGGACACAGAGACACAGAGGACACAGAGGACACAGAGACACAGAGACACAGAGGACACAGAGACGACACAGAGACACAGAGACACAGAGGACACAGAGACACAGAGGACACAGAGACACAGAGGACACAGAGGACACAGAGACACAGAGGACACAGAGGACACAGAGACACAGAGGACACAGAGGACACAGAGACACAGAGGACACAGAGGACACATAGGACACAGAGGACACAGGGACACAGAGGACACAGAGGACACAGAGGACACAGAGGACACAGAGGACACAGAGGACACATAGGACACAGAGGACACAGAGGACACAGAGGACACAGAGACACAGAGACACAGCATAAGCAGTGGGGGTTCTGTACCTTTTGTTACTGGGGGGTCCGGCTGGGGCCTTATGAGAGTGGCACAATAAACCAGGGTTAAAAAACCGTTTGAGATAATGGTGTAAAAATAAACATGAAATACAGAAGCCGGTATTTCGTTCAGTAGTTCTTTTGCAGTATTTGTTTTTTTAATTTATAAAAGATATCAACAGTACTTCAGGGTTTAGTCTAAACCAGTATCAGGGTCCCTGCTCCTTCCTCTGGGGGCGTGCCCCTTCAAACCACAATGCAATGAAAAGGTCCGATGTCTGGTCAGACGGCCGAGACAGCTTTGTGTTTACGGAGAATAAACAGGGGATGGGTGTCCGGTGGGTCTGCTCACTTGTTCATGTGATATCTGTTTTATTATCCCCCTTCCCCCCCCCCCCCCCCGTCTCTGTGCAGTGCCGCCTGCTGTTCGCCTCACTGCAGGAGCTGGTCGACCACATCAACGACTTCCACGTGAAACCTGAAAAGGATTGTGGGTACTGCTGCCAGTGGGAGGGCTGCCAGCGTAACGGAAGGGGCTTCAACGCCAGGTAAACACACACACCTCACACACCCTGCAAACACCGCTCTACATGTGTGCTCTACATGTGTGCACCCTCTCTCCGCTCGTCTCTCTTTGGCTCGTTCAGCGCGGCATGCGTCATGCAAATGTTCCCATGGTGTGACTTTCTGACCCGGGCTCCGCTTTCTGATCCTGTTGGTCCTGCATCCCGTGACTTGATCTATGAGCTGCGAACACAGAGATCAGCAGCCGGGCCTTCAGAACACATACAGACAGATAGATAGAATGGGAGGATGAAACCCTCTGTATTGTCACATGCACACAGCAGAGCACACACAGTGAAATTGGTCCTCTGCATTTAACCCATCCTAGTACTAGGAGCAGTGGGCAGCTATTGTGCAGCGCTCGGGGAGCAATGGGGAGGGGGGATTGGAGGTGTCCGGTGCCTTGCCTTTCCATATTTCAAGTCTGTTCGGGGACTTGAACCGGCGACCCTACGATTCCCAGTCCAAACCCCTAGTGACTGAGCCACTACTGGACAACATGATACAGATCATGTCCCATGAAAAGTAGTGTATGTGTGTGTGTGTGTGTGTGTGTGTGTGTGTGTGTGTGTGTGTGTGTGTGTGTGTGTGTGTGTGTGTGTGTGTGTGTGTGTGTGTGTGTGTGTGTGTGTGTGTGTGTGTGTGTGTGTGTGTTAACAGAATGTGCTTTATGATTGACAGGTATAAAATGCTGATTCATATCCGCACACACACCAATGAGAAGCCACACCACTGTCCCACCTGCAACAAGAGCTTTTCACGCCTGGAGAACCTGAAGATACACACCCGCTCACACACAGGTGAGCAACACACACACACACACACACACACACACACACACACACACACACACACACACACACACACACACACACACACACACACACACACACACACACACACACACACACACATATACACACACACACACACACACACACACACACACACACACTTCCTGTCTGTCCCTCCCTTGTGCTGAGCAGCGGTGTGTTATGGAGTATCAACAACCTCCAATCAGAATCGAGTATAATGAAGCTGTGTCATAACTGTAGATAACAGTTCAATCAAAAGCTTAAGAGCAGTTCCTTTCAGGTTTGATAGAGCTGCTGATGCTGTGCAAAGTATCAGCACATAATGTGGCCCTCCATCATAGCTCTGAAGTAGTGTTTCCTTCAGGCCACACCTCATTTCACTCTGCTGGACAAATACACCTTTTGTTGCCGCTGATGCAGAGTACAAATAACAGCCTGGGTGGATGTGATAGTGTGTACAGTTCAGTGTGTGTTCAGCTTAGTATCCCCTCTGGGAGTGGTTCAGTCTCCCCTCTCTATTAGCCTTTCACACCATTCAGCCCCCTCACTGTGGGGGTCCACTGCAGAGGGGCTGGAGGAAATCTGACGAGTGTGACCCGATCAATAACCTGGGTCATCTGAAGCATTCAGCTCCTTTTTTAAAAAGATTTACAGTTTGTCAATATCCTTGTTTTGTGTTTGGAGTTTCCTGTTTTATTTGGAAATGTTCTCCCTCCGTTGTGTCTGGTGTAGTTTTACTTCCTGTCTCTGGGTTCCCTTGTGTCTGATTGTCTCATTGTTGTCACCTGTTGCCCTCGCGTTTCTGCCTCCCTCCCCAGCTGTGTCTTGTGTTGTGATTAGTGTGTTAGTATTTAGTCCTGCTCTCCTTTGTGTTCCTTATCAGTTCGTTGTCGTCCTTCATGTGTCAAGTCCGATGTTTTCCCATGTCCTGGATTTCCCAAACTTTGTATTTTTGTTAAACAGCTTTTATAATGAAAGCTCGCTTTTGGTTTGAATCGGTATTCCTCCTCCTTGTGCTGGACTTGGGTCCTTCCTATTTCCCCCACCTTGACACAATTAAGTTCCCATGTATTTCTTTTGTGTTTGTGGAAGGTGTTTCATATTTGCACACGGATTCTCACTCTGTTCACGCAAATCATATTGAGGTTGACATCGTTGGTGCAGAGGGAACATTTCAACAGTTACTGTATGAATGTGTGATAACACTCGGTAAAGCCATTCGTTTATGGCCAGGGGAGCAGTTAATCAGAGCAGACTGGGCTCTGGTTTCAGACAGAGGGTGAAAAGCGGGGCTGTATGAGAGAAATAAAGAGCTTTCTGACCATTAAAGCATGGAGACCTGGTGGTGTGTGAATGTAGAAACTAGGCCACGGACTTGAGTTACTGTCCTCCTGTTTAAACGGCAGAGAAACGAAACATGCCAACACATGAGGAACACTGAGGCTGGACCCAACATGTCTCCTAACTGTCTGATCATATTCAACCCTCATGATGTTGGCGTGTGATAATACAGCGGGATGAAGGACAGTTCTCTGTCGTCTGTTGTCAAAACAACACCAGGTCAGACAGATCCGTGTGACGCACTGAACGCCAACCAGAGCAGCAACAAGTGGAGCTCTCAGGGGCTTTATTCAACGCATCGGTATGGTGACCGTTTTGACTCATAACTTTCTGGTTGCGTCTGTAGATTTCACCAAATTCAGAATCAGAATACCTCTGATTGTCCCACAGAGGGGACATGTTCATTGTTACAGCAGAGAGAGACAGCTTCATGTTACCCACATACTGACAATATATACAAGAAGCACACAGTTTACAAAATACACACAGATAGAAGTATAGCAGCCAGATATGTGTTGCACAGGTATTAACACGGGGGGGGGTTATAGTCAGTGATGTAATATGTGAGGGGGTCTACCGGGGGCCATGCTGGTTATAGAGTGATGCGTACCGAGACAGAAGGAAGAAGGAATGAATGAGCACCAGAGGGGAGGACGTGCACATGTTGGTCAGAGCGTGTGACTCTGCAGCTCTGCAGCTCTGCAGGTGTGTGTGTGTGTGTGTGTGTGTGTGTGTGTGTGTGTGTGTGTGTGTGTGTGTGTGTGTGTAGGTGTTTTCTAGCAGCATTACAACAGGGTTAGAACATGTTTCAGTGGCAGCATGACGAGTGAGGACCGACTGAAGGTCTTTGTGGGACGGGTCATTATCACAGCTCTGTTGTTCCCTCCTTTAGTCCCTGATCGGAAACAAAGAGTCGTATACCCGTTATTCCGGTTTGAGACTCCCGTTACAAGACGTGGCGAGACATTGTTTTTGTATCAACGTCAGCAGGAGAGGACTCTTTAAAGTAGAGACACTACATACTGATATACACCTGAACATCAGCAGGAGAGGACTCTTTAAAGTAGAGACTCTACATACTGATATACACCTGAACATCAGCAGGAGAGGACTCTTTAAAGTAGAGACACTACATACTGATATACACCTGAACATCAGCAGGAGAGGACTCTTTAAAGTAGAGACACTACATACTGATATACACCTGAACATCAGCAGGAGAGGACTCTTTAAAGTAGAGACACTACATACTGATATACACCTGAACATCAGCAGGAGAGGACTCTTTAAAGTAGAGACTCTACATACTGATATACACCTGATCATCAGCAGGAGAGGACTCTTTAAAGTAGAGACTCTACATACTGATATACACCTGAACATCAGCAGGAGAGGACTCTTTAAAGGAGATGCTACATACTGATATACACCTGAACATCAGCAGGAGAGGACTCTTTAAAGTAGAGACGCTACATACTGATATACACCTGAACATCAGCAGGAGAGGACTCTTTAAAGTAGAGACACTACATACTGATATACACCTGAACATCAGCAGGAGAGGACTCTTTAAAGTAGAGACGCTACATACTGATATACACCTGAACATCAGCAGGAGAGGACTCTTTAAAGTAGAGACTCTACATACTGATATACACCTGAACATCAGCAGGAGAGGACTCTTTAAAGTAGAGACACTACATACTGATATACACCTGAACATCAGCAGGAGAGGACTCTTTAAAGTAGAGACTCTACATACTGATATACACCTGAACATCAGCAGGAGAGGACTCTTTAAAGTAGAGACACTACATACTGATATACACCTGAACATCAGCAGGAGAGGACTCTTTAAAGTAGAGACTCTACATACTGATATACACCTGAACATCAGCAGGAGAGGACTCTTTAAAGTAGAGACACTACATACTGATATACACCTGAACATCAGCAGGAGAGGACTCTTTAAAGTAGAGACACTACATACTGATATACACCTGAACATCAGCAGGAGAGGACTCTTTAAAGGAGAGACACTACATACTGATATACACCTGAACATCAGCAGGAGAGGACTCTTTAAAGTAGAGACACTACATACTGATATACACCTGAACATCAGCAGGAGAGGACTCTTTAAAGTAGAGACACTACATACTGATATACACCTGAACATCAGCAGGAGAGGACTCTTTAAAGTAGAGACGCTACATACTGATATACACCTGAACATCAGCAGGAGAGGACTCTTTAAAGTAGAGACTCTACATACTGATATACACCTGAACATCAGCAGGAGAGGACTCTTTAAAGTAGAGACACTACATACTGATATACACCTGAACATCAGCAGGAGAGGACTCTTTAAAGTAGAGACACTACATACTGATATACACCTGAACATCAGCAGGAGAGGACTCTTTAAAGTAGAGACTCTACATACTGATATACACCTGAACATCAGCAGGAGAGGACTCTTTAAAGTAGAGACACTACATACTGATATACACCTGAACATCAGCAGGAGAGGACTCTTTAAAGTAGAGACACTACATACTGATATACACCTGAACATCAGCAGGAGAGGACTCTTTAAAGTAGAGACTCTACATACTGATATACACCTGAACATCAGCAGGAGAGGACTCTTTAAAGTAGAGACACTACATACTGATATACACCTGAACATCAGCAGGAGAGGACTCTTTAAAGTAGAGACACTACATACTGATATACACCTGAACATCAGCAGGAGAGGACTCTTTAAAGTAGAGACACTACATACTGATATACACCTGAACATCAGCAGGAGAGGACTCTTTAAAGTAGAGACTCTACATACTGATATACACCTGAACATCAGCAGGAGAGGACTCTTTAAAGTAGAGACTCTACATACTGATATACACCTGAACATCAGCAGGAGAGGACTCTTTAAAGTAGAGACACTACATACTGATATACACCTGAACATCAGCAGGAGAGGACTCTTTAAAGTAGAGACACTACATACTGATATACACCTGAACATCAGCAGGAGAGGACTCTTTAAAGTAGAGACACTACATACTGATATACACCTGAACATCAGCAGGAGAGGACTCTTTAAAGTAGAGACACTACATACTGATATACACCTGAACATCAGCAGGAGAGGACTCTTTAAAGTAGAGACACTACATACTGATATACACCTGAACATCAGCAGGAGAGGACTCTTTAAAGTAGAGACTCTACATACTGATATACACCTGAACATCAGCAGGAGAGGACTCTTTAAAGGAGATGCTACATACTGATATACACCTGAACATCAGCAGGAGAGGACTCTTTAAAGTAGAGACGCTACATACTGATATACACCTGAACATCAGCAGGAGAGGACTCTTTAAAGTAGAGACACTACATACTGATATACACCTGAACATCAGCAGGAGAGGACTCTTTAAAGTAGAGACACTACATACTGATATACACCTGAACAGGATATGTCCTCTTTGAGTTCTAAAGCCAGTGTCCCTGTCTCTGGTGTCCCTCTGCCCCCCAGGAGAGAAGCCCTACCTGTGTCCGTATGAAGGCTGCAGCAAGCGCTACTCTAACTCCAGCGACCGCTTCAAGCACACCCGGACTCACTACGTGGACAAACCGTACGGCTGCAAGATGTCCGGCTGCCTGAAGCGCTACACCGACCCCAGCTCGCTGCGCAAGCACATCAAGGCCCACGGGCACTTTGTGGCCCCGGAGCAAGGGGCTGCCACGGGCCGCCTGGCGGGGGGACTCCTGGGGCTCCAGCAGGGTGAAGCGCCCCCTCTTGGCGGGGCCCGTTTCCTCCTCCCTGGGGCCTTTTTGGGGGGCTTCGGGGCGCCTCTCTCCGCTTACTGCCGCCTTGGCTGCATGGGGCCCCTCGGCCTCTCCGACTCCCCCCTGATACACTTCGGACTCTCAGCGGCATCCATTCTGGGGCTGGGGGCTTTGGGTAGGGGGGTGTCGAACAGAGAGGAGGAAGAGGAAGAGGAAGAGGAGGAAGTGGAGGCATTAAATCTGTCTGCAGGGGGGGGACCCGGACGAAGGGACCCTCTGTCCTGGGTACTGGTTCCCCAGAGGGCCCTGCTGCTCAAACCAGCTGTTGTTTGATAGGATGTGCACCTTTGTGTGTGTGTGTGTGTGTGTGTGTGTGTGTGTGTGTGTGTGTGTGTGTGTGTGTGTGTGTGTGTGTGTGTGTGTGTGTGTGTGTGTGTGTGTGTGTTGAGTGAACAACGCCTGATCAGGTTGCATTATTCTGACGCTTTAAAGGGTGAGTTCCCTCGCCTGGAACCAGGAACCAGCCTTCACGGTGAGGCCGCTGACCCTTCAGTATTTGTTTTCCTTCCACTTTCTTCACTCTTTCCCTTCGTGGACCATCGGCTGAACTAACGCAGGTCATGGAAGGGCACACGCACTAACCATTTTCTACTTTTTACTTTTGACAACCTCCTCAAACTGCCGCTCATAACTAAAGTACATGTGGTGATGCAGGATGCTGGGGAGCAACGAGGAATAAAGTCTGTCCATAATTTATGCAGCATGAAGAGACTTCTCCACAGCCAATAACACAGCAGCCTGGATGCGTCCTGCAGGCAGAGCTTGTGCAATGAAAGGCTTCAGAACGAGGTGTAAATCATTGGAATCTCTGACAGCCACTCCCACACAATGGAGCCCCTCATGAAAACACATTTCTGTGGTCATTTTTATGAAACTGTTTACAGGGTATTTATCCGCTGGAACTGTTTAGACGCTGCTCTGGTTTGAGTCAGACAGTACTGCAGTACATTTACTCATACTGTACTTTTTGAGGAACTTTACTGGAGCATTTCCCTTTAATGCTGCTCCACTCTGTTCTAGAAGCACCTTTCCATCAGTAACGCTCCCACAGACTGAAGATGCTCCGAGTAAAAGAGATCGAAACAATACTTGAGTAAAAGTATACATGAGCAAAATGTATTCAAAGTTTCAAAAGTACTCCTTATGCAGAAGGTGTTGTATTTACAGAATAGTACGATGCTCAGGAGTTATCACAAATACACAAGACAGCTTTATTGGATGATGTCATTCTGGTTTGATATTCAGTATCTGAACACATCCTGCGGTTCCCTCTGAGATGTGTTCAGTAGAGGTATAAAGTGCCAGAAAACAAAAGTACCAAGATAAAAAAGTACTTGTACTACATTCTCTTGAGTACAGTGGTTACACTCCACTGGCCAATACACATCACGAGTACTTTTACTTTAAGTACATTTTGATGCAAATTCTATTGTATTTTTGTATGTTTTTGTACTGAAGGACTTTTACTTGTAACAGAGTATTGTTTACACTTTACCGGCTACTCACATCTGAGTACTCTGCAGTGAGTCATTTCAAAAGGATCGGGTTCATTAAAGAGTCCCTATTCTGCTTCCTGTAGTGTTCCCTCTCCTGTAGTGTGTTCTATAGGTGTTGATGCATGTAGAAGAAGAGGACTCTTTAAAGTAGAGACACTACATACTGATATACACCTGAACATCAGCAGGAGAGGACTCTTTAAAGTAGAGACACTACATACTGATATACACCTGAACATCAGCAGGAGAGGACTCTTTAAAGTAGAGACTCTACATACTGATATACACCTGAACATCAGCAGGAGAGGACTCTTTAAAGTAGAGACACTACATACTGATATACACCTGAACATCAGCAGGAGAGGACTCTTTAAAGTAGAGACACTACATACTGATATACACCTGAACATCAGCAGGAGAGGACTCTTTAAAGTAGAGACTCTACATACTGATATACACCTGAACATCAGCAGGAGAGGACTCTTTAAAGTAGAGACACTACATACTGATATACACCTGAACATCAGCAGGAGAGGACTCTTTAAAGTAGAGACACTACATACTGATATACACCTGAACATCAGCAGGAGAGGACTCTTTAAAGTAGAGACTCTACATACTGATATACACCTGAACATCAGCAGGAGAGGACTCTTTAAAGTAGAGACACTACATACTGATATACACCTGAACATCAGCAGGAGAGGACTCTTTAAAGTAGAGACACTACATACTGATATACACCTGAACATCAGCAGGAGAGGACTCTTTAAAGTGCCGCCCCTGACCTGCACCTGCTTCAGTACCTCTCCACAGGATGAATGATGATGCTTTAAGACGCAGTAATCTCTGCGGTGCTCGTAAAGAGTCCCCTGACGGAGAACAGGAGCCTGGCTGTCTGAACGCGTGATTTCTGAAAGTCACAAGAGAGAAACTGTGGTGACGTAACTGACTGTGGGTTTGATGTGTGACCCTACAGTTTTCTGTCGCTCCTTCTTTGATCTATTATTCATTTCCTGACAACGATCTGCTCAGGATCCGCCTGGCACCTGGACGCAGGGCGACAAAGGTGTGTGTCAGGCAGTGAACACACTCGCTGCACAAAGAGAGAGCCAGTGTGTCTTTGTTTGACGATGGCTGCATGCGGCCAGTATCCATGTTGACTTATGAACTTCCTGTTTGCACAGTGTTGATGCTCATCAGTCAGTAAAGGTGTCCAAGTGCCTTGTGTTCTGACTCAATATACAAGAACTATTTACACTCTTTTATAAATGTGCTTTTCATTACCTTTTAAACATGCGAAACTGAGCAACTCGACCTTAGACTTTCAGGACAATGACTTAAAGTCAATAAACTCAAAAATGAAAACAGTCATTGTTTGTGTCTCTGTTGATTTCCAGTGAACCTCCCTTTCTGAGTTTATGTGAACAATCTCAGAAACTATTCTTCCTTTGAGTTTGCATACCTGCAATCTAGTCACCTTTCGGCGAAATTCGCCGTTTTCAACTCAAAATATGTCATTAACGTGAATCGTGTAGATCCGAAGAGTTTTTTTTGGGGGGGGGGGGGGGCTGACCGACGACTGACCGACCAACCATAGACTGTATAACGGACTGTATAATGAGCAAGAAACAAGTTTGCTATCTTCACAATAAATAAAATCTTTGTTCAAATGACTCGCGTTCCACGACCACCGACCAATCATAAGCAAGATAAACCACAGCGCTTTTACCCATCGGTCCCTCTTGGAGTGGAGTGCTCAGTCGTCAGCGAGTGGTTCTTCTGGACAATTTTCGGGATACGTTACAGATACAAGTTTTGAGGTAGGTCTAGTAGCAGCTAATCTGGCAAAAACATTGTATGCTGTATCATTTTAACGTTGCTGAAGTAAAATTATGTTAGCCAAATAAAGTGTATTAACATGCTTCAGCTTATCAGCTTGTTAGGTTGCTAGCTAACCTCAGTGAATTGTGTTAAAGTTAGCCTAGCTAGACCCTGTTCTACGTCACCTCGTTCAATGCGAAGACGAAGAAGACGTTTGTGAAGGCTGATCTCCACAGCATGCGTCCTGTTACCTGATATCAGTGTCATGGGGACCATCATTGATCAACGATCAACGTCAATGAAGATCTCCACCCTCAGTGCTGTGCAGACTGTTAAATACACTTTGCAGACCAGGAACCAGACTGGGGTGGAAATGTTCAGAAGGGATGATTTGAAGTTTGGGGAGGTAGATAGGAGGTTGTGTTCTAACATTAGTGCAGCTGGAACTAGGGACAAAGCCCAACGACAGGAAAATCAGCTTGTAATCAGAGAAAGGAGGGTTGAGTTTGGCTGCCAGCCATCTACCAGTGCTGCTAGTAACAGGGCAGAGGTGGTGGAGAACGATAGTGGGGCCCGAAAGAGGCACATTGCCAAGCAGCGAAAGCGGGCCCTTGAAAGGCTGGTCCGGGCCAAAAGGAGGAAACAATGGAAATAATATTATGTTGATATGTTGCCAAATTTGGCCAGTGGGATTTACTGTTGACCTGTCCTGAATGCTTTTCACCAGTTTACGGGTCAATAACTGTGCCATTGTTACCATAAGAACAGGTTGTCTTTTCCCTTTACTTTCTGATGGGAGTACACCAGAATGCTTCATTTACATGTTAAAATAGCTAAATTTGGCTGGGGGGGGGATGCCCCCAGACCCCCCTACAACGGTTTAGTTTGTCACCTTTTTCAGCCCTTCTGAGTTTGCAGGTATGAGTTTGATTTAATGTTAGAATTTGGAAGAAAGATGTGAAAAGATTCAAAAAGAGCAAATATTTAAACATAGACTTTGTTGAAAATGAATTTTGATTTAAAACAAATATATTTCAGTTTAATTTAAATACAATTTAGACATTTTGAGAAATGCTCCAAAATATTAAATAAAATAAAGAAAGTTTGAAAAAGGAAAAAGAATGGAAAATAAACTGACGAGCAAAACCATTTCTGCGTATGAAAAATGGAAAAGTTTCAAACTTTAAATGAATAGATGATCAGAGTTGTGTTTACAGTTACAGTAATGTATTACTCTTTGCTGTAACGCAGTAATATAACGCAGTACTTCTGAAATGTGGGTAATATAATACCCGTTACAATTCTCAGTAACAGTTACAACACATTTTACACTTTCTAAGAACTCACAAACATCACGAGACATTCTGACACCAGAGAACAACTGTGAATATTAACTCAGTGAGCCGGTTTCCTATTGGTTCAGAGGGCTGCAGGAACAGATTCACCATGCAGCTGCAGGAACAGGCTCACCATGCAGAGCTGCAGACATCACCATGCAGAGCTGCAGACTCACCATGCAGAGCTGCAGGAACAGGCTCACCATGCAGAGCTGCAGGAACAGATTCACCATGCAGAGCTGCAGACTCACCATGCAGAGCTGCAGGAACAGATTCACCATGCAGAGCTGCAGGAACAGATTCACAATGCAGAGCTGCAGGCTCACCATGCAGAGCTGCAGGCTCACCATGCAGAGCTGCAGACTCACCATGCAGAGCTGCAGGAACAGATTCACCATGCAGAGCTGCAGGAACAGATTCACCATGCAGAGCTGCAGACTCACCATGCAGAGCTGCAGGAACAGATTCACCATGCAGAGCTGCAGGAACAGATTCACCATGCAGAGCTGCAGACTCACCATGCAGAGCTGCAGGAACAGGCTCACCATGCAGAGCTGCAGGAACAGATTCACCATGCAGAGCTGCAGACTCACCATGCAGAGCTGCAGGAACAGATTCACCATGCAGAGCTGCAGGAACAGATTCACAATGCAGAGCTGCAGGCTCACCATGCAGAGCTGCAGGCTCACCATGCAGAGCTGCAGGCTCACCATGCAGAGCTGCAGACTGACCATGCAGAGCTGCAGACTGAAGCAACAGAAGGTCTCTCTCTCTGGGTCTGCTGCTTGAACCCAGAGACCTTCAGAGTCTCGTGGCAGAGTGTTGAAGATCTGCAGCCTCTGTCCTCTGTGGAATCTCCGGCTTTCAGAAAGCTCGTCAGCCAAATCCCCGTTAACACACCAAGGACCAGGTGAGCTAACGCTGCATAGAGACTGGTTCCTATCCAGCAGGTCACAGGGCCGTGCAGAGGCTCCACTCACATGTTATTAATGACACACAGAGACGTCACGGTACCGGTATCACATATTATCCAGCCCACTGAAACGGAGCAGGAGTTTAACCTCTAGCTCTTTCCTCATGTTCAGCATGTACTGCCAGATAGAGAGCTTTAATTAATGAGCTGCAGTAAACTACATGTTAGCATTTAAAGCCAAACTTTAGAGGTTATTCTGGTGAGAGTGACTCAGAGTAACTCAGAGTAGAGTAACGCATCACAGTTCAGAGACAGTGATGATGTAATGTCCCTTATCACTGTAAGAAGACAGGAATCAGGAACAGGTACTGGATTACATGCTGGAAGTCACTTGCCCAACACTCGTGATGATAGATTGTAAAAGTTAATCAGTAATAGTAAACAGTAGAAAAGTAGTTTCAGTTAGTAGTTAGTGACAACAGTCAAAGGTTAATAAACGACGGATGGATTCACAGGAAGATATGGGCTGTAAAAAAATATGAAGTCAGTTTTTAAATTCCCTTTAATTTCAGCTTCTGTAGAAATGTCAAAGAAGAAGAATTCTACAACAATGTTGGAATAAATGATACAAGGTGGATAGGCTGGATGTTTCCTCAAGCTGCTGCAGAGGTTTGTTTCATGTGTTTTGGAACATCTGTGTCTCTGTGTCTGCATCCTTTCTGAAGCTGCCGTTTCTCCAGTCAGCTGTCAGTCTCAGGTGCACCAGCAGGTACTGATCAGCTGCAGTGAAGAGAGGGGGAGAAGAGAAAAGAGTAGGAGGGAAAACAACAGCACAAGTACAGCATTCCCGGCATGCCTCAGTCCTGATAGAGGAAGTGGAGAAATGCTGGTCCGCAGGTATCTCTCTAAACCGGTTTGAATCTGTAACTCCATACCCTGTATCCTCCTGTGTGAACACTGTGAGGTACTTATTTGGTTTCTACAAACTAAACTGAGGACAGAAGAAGTTTGAAGTAAGGTTCAGTAAAGGTAGCGTTACCACATGAGAGTAAGAGAGCTGCCCAACCACACAGCCCTGGTTTCTGCATCCTTTATAAATAATCCTCTTGCAAATATTTCTTTCACCTTCTGAGTCAACTTCCTCACAACCACACTGTACATCCTGGCATTGATGATCCAGAGACCTGCTGCACCTCCTGAGCCACCGCCCTCTAACACGTGCTGGTGACAGAATCCCTGCTGAGCGTGTTTCACACCCTAGAACTCGAGTCCTCACTAAGTTTGCATTTCCATTCCTAAAGTGTTTAACTGGAACTGGAATAAAAACACAGCTATAAAAAATATATTTGAGTTAGGACCAGTTTAACTTTAAAAAAACAGCAGTATAAGAACACATAAAGCAGTGTCCATTTTGTTTGAGTTATGTTCTTACGGGGGGATCCACAGGATTTACAGACCTGTGTAATTACTCTGATAATGGGTGGTGTCCATAGGCCATAGGGACTTAGCCTGGGAACTGGAAAGTCACCAGTTCAACTCCCCAAGACCAAGTGCGACCGTGGTGTCCCTGAGCAAGGCACCGTTCCCTACCCTGCACCGCTGTACATATGGCAGCCCGCTGCTCCTAACACTGGGATGGGTCACATGCAGGATGTGAATTTCCCCTCTGTGGGACCAGTAAGGGTTCCTTCTTCTTCTCTTCTGATGGTGTTAAGGATTCCATATATTACTGTGACTCTGCTATGGGGGACCGAAGGTGTGAAACTAAGCCAGAACCAGATCAAGTTTTAAAAGGACATCTCCTGCTGATGTTCAGGTGTATATCAGTTCATTTTTTACAGGGACATGTCTCCATGCTTTAATGTTTAAAAAGCTCTTTATTTGCAGCACATCTTTTTGCCCTCTGTCTGAAACCAGAGCCCACTCTGCTCTGATTGATCAAAAGTCAAGAAAGTATCTCATGACCATTTCTTTACTGCAGATGAGAAACCTGTTTTCCCGTTGGGGACCACAAATTCTCATTTCTGTTGTTATCAGAGCAGTGTGGGGTCTGGTGCCATGCTCAAAGGCAGTACAAAACCCTGGCAGTGCTCCGGAGGCGGAATGATACATGGTACGAGTTTACACTTGGTATTTTGTCCAGTCTAGGAGCCGGGATCCTTCCATTTCCAATCCATACGGATTGAGCTATTGCCCCCCCAAAAGAAACACACAAATAAATCAACCTTCCAGTTTCCTGCATCCAGGTGACAGTCAGTGTCCTAACAAGGGGGTTCAGGCCTCTTCAAGTCTGTCCAGTAATCCACCAGCTGTTTGGGAGACCCCAGGATGTAAGTGATGATCTTGGAGTATTGGCAGCGATCATACTTCTGGTTATAGGCCCTGAACTGGGACGGATTGGGCGGAGGTCGGGGCGAAAGTCCCAACTTTTTCATGCAAGCTCCAACATAAGCGTCCTCTATGGTAAAGTGATTGACCGATTTTGAAGCCTCCACAATCTTCTTTGGAAGATCGTTGGAGAAGACATATCCCATTCCCAGAGTGTAGGTGGGGTAGAAAGGTTCCGGGTACATCTCCACAGGGACGTACCACTTGGAGCTCTTTGAGCGGATGACCGGCCTGTGCCACATGAGCATCCCGGTCAGGTAGTTCAGCTTAGGGATGTCTGGCTTCTGTAGCATCATCACTAAATTGTCAATGTTCAGGAAAATGTCCGAGTCCACCTTCATGGCGTACGCTGCTTCGGGGCAGCGAGTGACCAGCCAGTCCATGATCACCATGGTTTTGATTGTCAGATTCAGGTAAGTGTCCAGGAAGTCACTCTGGATCAAGTCGTGGTGCAGTAGGTTCTCCTGTTGAAGCTTCTCCTGCACCACATCCACATCGGCTGCTCTATAGAGGCCCAGCATGAACAGGGTGAGCACCACATCCCCCCGAACCTCACTGCTGCTGCCCCACGTTTGCCGGATAGCGTCCCGAGCCGCCACGTTCTTAGGTGCCACTGGAACCAACAAGACCAGTAAGGGGGTCTTGGTCTTGCAGACTTCTTTGTTATCCATTATGAAGTGGTAGTTACGTGGGTAGGCTTGATGGAACTGAAGACCCTTGGGAGGTAGGGTAGTAGACACAGGACGAGGTACATTAGGAGGGACAGTAGATCCTTCTGTGGTTTTAATTGGTTCAAATGTGTTGTTTGATCGGTCACGGTAAGAAGGAGGGCGCTGAACCGTATTTACAAACCACTGGTTGTGGTCTTTGAGTGGAAAGCCATCCCACCAGGACAGGGAGTTGCTGGATAACCATACAAGCAGGGCCAGACAGCACAGGAGCAGGTACCGGAGGCCGTGGTTCAACCAAAGCCTCTTCAGTTGTCTTTAAAGATAAGAAATGCAAAGTTAAAACATGTGGCACTCATCTGGGGAACAGGAAGTATAAAGTAGCCATGGAGCCAATGACTGCTCTACCTCTGGGTGTATCTGCATTTGTCAAATTGCCACCAATTATGTATGGGTGACTGAATGGGCCTGCTAGGCAAGAGCGTCCTCGGCCCCCCTGACCCAAATCTGCATACTGATCAATAACAGACCTGCATACTGACCAATAACAGACCTGCATACTGACCAATAACAGACCTGCATACTGACCAATAACAGACCTGCATACTGACCAATAACAGACCTGCATACTGACCTATGACAGACCTGCATACTGACCAATAACAGACCTGCATACTGACCAATAACAGACCTGCATACTGACCAATAACAGACCTGCATACTGACCAATAACAGACCTGCATACTGATCAATAACAGACCTGCATACTGACCAATAACACACCTGCATACTGACCAATAACAGACCTGCATACTGACCAATAACAGACCTGCATACTGACCAATAACAGACCTGCATACTGACCAATAACAGACCTGCATACTGACCAATAACAGACCTGCATACTGACCAATAACAGACCTGCATACTGACCAATAACAGACCTGCATACTGACCAATAACAGACCTGCATACTGACCAATAACACACCTGCATACTGACCAATAACAGACCTGCATACTGACCAATAACAGACCTGCATACTGACCAATAACAGACCTGCATACTGACCAATAACAGACCTGCATACTGACCAATAACAGACCTGCATACTGACCTATGACAGACCTGCATACTGACCAATAACAGACCTGCATACTGACCAATAACAGACCTGCATACTGACCAATAACAGACCTGCATACTGACCAATAACAGACCTGCATACTGACCAATAACAGACCTGCATACTGACCAATAACAGACCTGCATACTGACCAATAACAGACCTGCATACTGACCAATAACAGACCTGCATACTGACCAATAACAGACCTGCATACTGACCAATAACAGACCTGCATACTGACCAATAACAGACCTGTTGGTACTGCCGGATAGCGTAACTGCTCCCTAACTTTCCCGGAGAACTGTTTTTAGGTTTTGAAAATAACAGTTTCTGAAGTTGTAATTGTTGAAAGTGAAAACATGTGATAACTTCATTCAATATGAAACTGTATTCAAAGTCTCAACCTTTTTAGGATTTGAGGAAATTCAAACTTTTTCTGAAAAATCTAAAATGTTGAGATTTTTTTTGTCAGACAGCCGTCCAATAGCTCAGTGGGTGGAGCAGGCGGCCATGTACTGGGGTTTGATCCCCTTTACTCCACTGACTGACTGCTTTAACACCACCTTTACTCCATACTGACTGACTGCTTTAACACCACCTTTACTCCATACTGACTGACTGCTTTAACACCACCTTTACTCCATACTGACTGACTGCTTTAACACCACCTTTACTCCATACTGACTGACTGCTTTAACACCACCTTTACTCCATACTGACTGACTGCTTTAACACCACCTTTACTCCACTGACTGACTGCTTTAACACCACCTTTATTCCATACTGACTGACTGCTTTAACACCACCTTTATTCCATACTGACTGACTGCTTTAACACCACCTTTACTCCATACTGACTGACTGCTTTAACACCACCTTTACTCCATACTGACTGACTGCTTTAACACCACCTTTACTCCATACTGACTGACTGCTTTAACACCACCTTTACTCCATACTGACTGACTGCTTTAACACCACCTTTACTCCATACTGACTGACTGCTTTAACACCACCTTTACTCCATACTGACTGACTGCTTTAACACCACCTTTACTCCATACTGACTGACTGCTTTAACACCACCTTTACTCCACTGACTGACTGCTTTAACACCACCTTTATTCCATACTGACTGACTGCTTTAACACCACCTTTATTCCATACTGACTGACTGCTTTAACACCACCTTTACTCCATACTGACTGACTGCTTTAACACCACCTTTACTCCATACTGACTGACTGCTTTAACACCACCTTTACTCCATACTGACTGACTGCTTTAACACCACCTTTACTCCATACTGACTGACTGCTTTAACACCACCTTTACTCCATACTGACTGACTGCTTTAACACCACCTTTACTCCACTGACTGACTGCTTTAACACCACCTTTACTCCACTGACTGACTGCTTTAACACCACCTTTACTCCACTGACTGACTGCTTTAACACCACCTTTATTCCATACTGACTGACTGCTTTAACACCACCTTTACTCCACTGACTGACTGCTTTAACACCACCTTTACTCCACTGACTGACTGCTTTAACACCACCTTTACTCCATACTGACTGACTGCTCTAACACCACCTTTACTC
The DNA here is from genome assembly GCF_036324505.1 of Eleginops maclovinus. Classification (NCBI taxonomy): domain Eukaryota; kingdom Metazoa; phylum Chordata; class Actinopteri; order Perciformes; family Eleginopidae; genus Eleginops; species Eleginops maclovinus. The sequence goes on from NC_086352.1 coordinate 1,574,069, forward strand.
CACTGACTGACTGCTTTAACACCACCTTTACTCCACTGACTGACTGCTTTAACACCACCTTTACTCCACTGACTGACTGCTTTAACACCACCTTTATTCCATACTGACTGACTGCTTTAACACCACCTTTACTCCACTGACTGACTGCTTTAACACCACCTTTACTCCACTGACTGACTGCTTTAACACCACCTTTACTCCATACTGACTGACTGCTCTAACACCACCTTTACTCCACTGACTGACTGCTTTAACACCACCTTTACTCCACTGACTGACTGCTTTAAACACCACCTTTACTCCATACTGACTGACTGCTTTAACACCACCTTTACTCCATACTGACTGACTGCTCTAACACCACCTTTACTCCATACTGACTGACTGCTCTAACACCACCTTTACTCCATACTGACTGACTGCTTTAACACCACCTTTACTCCACTGACTGACTGCTTTAACACCACCTTTACTCCATACTGACTGACTGCTTTAACACCACCTTTACTCCATACTGACTGACTGCTTTAACACCACCTTTACTCCACTGACTGACTGCTTTAACACCACCTTTCCTCCACTGACTGACTGCTTTAACACCACCTTTACTCCATACTGACTGACTGCTTTAACACCACCTTTACTCCATACTGACTGACTGCTTTAACACCACCTTTCCTCCACTGACTGACTGCTTTAACACCACCTTTACTCCATACTGACTGACTGCTTTAACACCACCTTTACTCCACTGACTGACTGCTTTAACACCACCTTTCCTCCATACTGACTGACTGCTTTAACACCACCTTTACTCCATACTGACTGACTGCTT
>NC_086352.1:1580856-1595856 GCF_036324505.1 Eleginops maclovinus
CTTCCTCTCTTCCTGGCACGTTTTACAAAGGATTCTGTCCGTCTTTTTGACATACTTTCTTTTGCCCGTTCCAGATTGCTCCCTCTCTTCTTTTCTTTCCTGTACTGCTGTGTTGAGTACGGTATGTCCGTTTGACCTGATGTTAGCGCCTGAGTAGCAGCTGGAGGCATGTTGAGAAGCACCATCGGTGAGCTTCCAGGCGCAACCTGTGAGGGTCCAGGCACAGAAGGTACCATATAGGGAATTGAGAATGGTGGTGCTGGTGCAAGGAAGGGACGTCCATAGTATGGAGGTGGTGGTGGGACCTGCAGAGGGCCAGTGGTCTCGATCCCTTCTTGAGCTTCGCCTCACCAGCAGTGTTCGGTGGCAGAACAAAGATGTGAGGCTGAGCCACACTGCCGGGACACAGAGATGGCCCTTTCTGCATGGCCACAGGAAGCTTCTCAGGTCCTGCCATTGGTGGGTCAGGAGCTGGGATACCCTGCTTCAGGATCTGATGTTCCTGAGACCTGCAACGCCTGCTGAACCTTGGAAAACATGAATCAATATTAATAAACAGCTTGGCTAAGTATTACAGTGGAAGTACACATGTATCGCAGTATGCTTGTTCACTCACCATTGTGTGACAGTTGCAGCACTGACTTCTGGAAGCTGGATGGTGGTCTCAGTCATCGACTTGGCGTTGGTGATCACACACTCTCGGATGTGCTTATAAGCACATGTCACCAATTTGAATCGTGAGACCCTCACTCCATCACAGCACACACTGACAGAGCTTTGTGATGATGGCCTCTACCACTCGGTTGCAGTCTGGCCACTGTGCGGGACTGTGAGCCCCAACCTGCAGATCCAACAGAATACTTTCAATGTTGATTACTAAAGATTGATATTTGTTCTGACTTTTCTACGGCTTGATTTCCCTAAAGTTAAGAGGAAATCCCAGAAAGTGTTGGTCTGGTGTATTCCATCTGACACATAGCCTTGCTTATTGTACGCCTCCGAGTAATTGTTTGTTTTGGACCCAAGGAAGGAAAGGTGGTGTTCAAGTTAATAAGGATCCTTTCATAAACTTGGCTGCACTAATTAAGGTGGAGTTAGTATTTGAGCCAGCTTCAGTCATTTTAAATGTCTCTGTGTTTACTTTTAATGAAACATACCTTTTAGTGCTCTCCACACCTGGTGCCACAATCTGAAGAAACCCCGCAGGTGTCCTCTGACGGATGGATCTCCATGTTGCTGGTTATGGCTCTTCTGGCCTTATCCATCACTTCCTCTGGAGACAGAGGTCGCATCCCCGGTCTGCCTTTGTTCTTTGCTTCACCTTCGTAGCTTCCACTGTGTGTGTAAGGTTCAGACTGCCGTCAGCCCGTTTTCTGCACCATGGTTCCGTCTAGAAAATAAGAAATATTTTTTTAAAAAACAGAGAAATAGATCATTTAAAATAAATATGTATTAAACAAGCTGTAAAAGATGAGCTGGTACAAAACTTTACTGAAGGCCACTGTGCACATTATACATTATCAGGGCTTGAAATGATAATGTATAATGACAAACTTTTTGAACAGGCTAAAAATATGATATAATATAAAACACTGAAACACTGAGGAAGACAAGAGATACACCATGAGATTACAATCAGCAGTGAGGCTTAGTATTTCAATGAATGGCAAAATAAGAACGGGTGTCCGGTTATAAGGAAGGGCAAGACTTCTGCTGACTTGGTTTTCTTTGTATCTCAGGCTGTTAAAGCTCGCTTAAAGACTGAGTCACTTTTAACGGAGAGGAAAACACCGTGGAAGATTAAGGGCAATATCCCAGAGCAACATGTTCTTTACCTAACATATCTCTATAGATCTAATACATCTGTTTATAAGCGTTGACAATGTGTTTAAAAGACCTACTTACTTTCGCAGAGTTGGAAAAAGTGACTCTCTCACGAGCCGGCATCCGCTCCGAGTATACCCGGCATACTGAGACGCCGATTGGTCAATTCTTGGTTGACTCTTGGTTACAGACGGCAACGCGATTGGCTGTCACAACCAAGATTGAGCTCGACCCACAGGCGGCAGGGATAGTCAAAGACCAGGACCAGGAAGAGACATGGGTTACACCAGGGTGACATCCAGTGGTAGAGAAACACATTACACACATTTGGGGAACTTAATGAGGATACGCACACATCCTCGCGGCCAATCACAGGGAAGCAGACAGAGCCAGCGGGTAACATGCGGCATCGTGATTGGAACAGCAGCGATAGGGGCGGGTCCTCCTCTCTGTACAGGAGGCTTGGCGGGACATGTCAATCAATCAAAGTTTAGCCCAACTGCTGCTTGAGTAGTGTGTGTGTGTGTGTGTGTGTGTGTGTGTGTGTGTGTGTGTGTGTGTGTGTGTGTGTGTGTGTGTGTGTGTGTGTGTGTGTGTGTGTGTGTGTGTGTGTGTGTGTGTGTGTGTGTGTGTGTGTGTGTGTGTGTGCACAACTTTTCCAAGACTGTATTAATACACGGCTAAACGCTATGGTGGTGCTGCAGGAGGAGAGCCGCACGCGCTCTAATGGAAACGTTGAGTCTAAATATGCAGAGGCCTTCTGTACTGCTCTCTGTAACCCTGATCTGCAACAGGAAGTGACCCTCTGAGGCGTTATGGGTAAAAGGAGACAGATGTTGGGTCTGAAAAACACTGAAAGATTTATAAATGAAGTATTTCTCCATCAGCAGGCTGGCGCTCACTTCTTACATTACTGAGTGTGTTTGTAATTATTGAGATCTGATTCATATGTTGCATGAATCGTTTATGAAATTAAGAAAGACAAAGTTGAATGTTGAATGAAATGTGGACCCTGCAGATCTTCCACAAACTTACAAAAAAAAACAGCCTGCAATTTATCCTTAAAAATTAAATATAAAACCAGATCCAAGATAAGAGATGGAAATGCAGAATAGCAAACTATAGAACATATGTCCAAATAAAACATATTTTCGGGTACGCGCACTGAGCCCCTCCCACCTCCAGCCTGTTTAAGTGTGTGTGCTTCACTTCAGCGAGCTGTTGTTGAGCAGAGAGCCTGCCGGAGACAGGCTCAATGTGTACTCTGAGGACAGGACACACACACACTCTGGATACTAACTTTGGATAGAGGCTGCTGCAGCGCGCACAATTTGGATTGTATTCTCCCAAGGTAAGCCTCGTCTCTCTGACTGAACGACTGAACACGCGCAGTGTAGTGAAGTCTTCTGCTTTGTGCGCGGAATCAGTCTCCCGTTCCTCCTGGGGAAGTTTCCCGTGTGGCCGGAGTTCCTCACATTCCTCTGCCGCGCACAGCGCACGATCTGCGGCCACATCTGCCTCCAGAGGCGCAGAGAGGAGGAAGTGCTGCCGGAGCAGGGGAGGATCAGTGCTGCATGAGAAACTGAACCCAAGTCAAGAGCAGAAATATACTTAAAGCACTCATTGTGCAGCTTCATGTGAAGTGAGTGGATTGATGCATGCATGTGTTCATCACAGCTGAAGGTGTCATGACTTCATGAACTGGATATCTGGACCAACAATGTCAGTGTTTATTGATTAGTGGATTTATATTTTGTATTAGCCACTGAATGCTGTCGGAGGAATAAAGTGGAGTCGAAGTACTAACAATACATGGTAATACACAATAGAATAAAACACAGTTAAAACTATATTACACAGTATGGTAGTATTCATTTATCCGGCAGCTTTTTACAGATTATAAATGAGGCTAGTTTATTATTACAGGTTCGCTTCGGTGGAGCAGCGATGAAGATCCCATGAATGCATCAACAACATCCAGTCATCCGCACAACGAGTACTTCTACTGTGACAGAGTATTCCTACACTCTGGTACTTCTACTTTTACTCAGAGTACAGGATCTGAGTACTTCTACTTTTACTCAGAGTACAGGATCTGAGTACTTCTTCCTCCTGATGGAACCTAGTGGTTCAGATATGATTGGTCTGCTATGAGTATCCTCTGATTGGACCTGTGGCATCATCAGCAAATGAAATGTACGGATGGAGCTTTCCTTTGTTTCCTCACTGAATCATTTGGGATTTGAAGCCGTCTCTCTCATCTGTTAGACACTGGATGTGGAGAATAACTGCTGGATCATTTGTAAGGTTTCTCGTGGAATCACTAGGGAAACAGAGTGCACACACACATGCACTGTGAGCGGTGTGAGGGAGACCTGACCCGCTGTTCCCCCTCTTTTGTTCCGTTGCAACTCTCATGCTCTTTATAAGAGGAACGTACGAGTCTGGGAAAAGCAAAGAGAGGCGGGTGGACTGATGGAGGGGAAACATTCCTGACTCTGTGTCTCAGCAATTTCATTAAGGTTTCTGTGAGATGCTGCAGCGCGCAGCTCGAGGTGAGGGCTTAACCCCGCCCCCGGTCTCCGCTTGGACTAATCCCAGGGGTCAGCTAATAAGTGTTCGGGTCATACCACCATGACAACTGAACGGGGGACGAGGGAAGGAAAGCTCCCCAATCAGAGAGTTAATAACCCCTTGAGGGAAGTTAAGAGGTACAAGGTGTGTGTGTGTGTGTGTGTGTGTGTGGGGGGGGGGGCATTTCAGTAGTTATCAGCCACACCAACCTAAAGCCCCTCCTGTTAGTGGGTATTAAGTGTGCCCCATGGCGCTCTGATGTTGACACACACACACACACACACACACACACACACACACACACACACACACACACACACACACACACACACACACACACACACACACACACACACCCTCCCCTCAGGTCAGATTGTGGTCACTGTTTCTCCTCTTGTGTGGATTTTCTTCTGGTAATTCAGATCAGCTGGCTGCTCTACTAAAGTCACTGAAGCTCCACTTCCTGTTTCCATGTTGCTGTTTCTTGGCTTTTAGAGATAAAAACTCACTCTGCTGTTATTATCTGGTGGTCCCCTGTTCTCCATAGTGGGTTTTCTGATGCAGATATTTCTCTCTGGATTTCTGGAACAGTGCCACTCTTATGTCATGTATGTAGAGTCTCTACTTTAAAGAGTCCTCTCCTGCTGATGTTCAGGTGTATATCAGTATGTAGTGTCTCTACTTTAAAGAGTCCTCTCCTGCTGATGTTCAGGTGTATATCAGTATGTAGAGTCTCTACTTTAAAGAGTCCTCTCCTGCTGATGTTCAGGTGTATATCAGTATGTAGTGTCTCTACTTTAAAGAGTCCTCTCCTGCTGATGTTCAGGTGTATATCAGTATGTAGAGTCTCTACTTTAAAGAGTCCTCTCCTGCTGATGTTCAGGTGTATATCAGTATGTAGTGTCTCTACTTTAAAGAGTCCTCTCCTGCTGATGTTCAGGTGTATATCAGTATGTAGTGTCTCTACTTTAAAGAGTCCTCTCCTGCTGATGTTCAGGTGTATATCAGTATGTAGTGTCTCTACTTTAAAGAGTCCTCTAACTCACTTTACGTCTTTACACTTTACGTCTTTACAAGGTTTCCTGACACCCAAAGAATTCTCCACTCAGAGCAACAACAGGCTTAGACGTAACGTGCACCTTTCCTAGAAGTCCTCCTCCGCCTCCCCCACCTCCGGGGGTTGCTCCCCCCCCTCCCCCCCCCACCCCCCCCCACCCTATGCTCAGGGTGTTTTATTAACAAGGCGGCCGAGTAGGAACGTGAATAGCGTGACACACTCCTAACATTCCTCCAGTACCAGGAGGCACCGGGACCCCAACATGCCTCCAACACACCCTGAGATAAACCCTCGGCCCGCTCCGTCAGCACATCACACAGAGGTCTTTATATATTCTGACATCCCCCATCGTCCCACAGACATACCACCTACCTCAGGGTGTGTGTGTGTGTGTTTAGTGGGGGCAGATAAGGGCAACCCCACCTTTCAACCTCCTTTTTCTAAACCCACCTCTCTTTTTTTTTTTGCCTTTCCCGAGGGCATAGTCTGGCTTTTCACACACACACACACACACACACACACACACACACACACACACACACACACACACACACACACACACACACACACACACACACACACACACACCACGCTCGTGTTAGCACGGTGTCAGGACGTGAGGTGGAGTGAGCCTCAGGTTGGAGGTTGTTGGGTTGTTTCTGTGTGAGCAGAGCGAGTCGCATCAGGTCCGCTGTCTCGTGTGATTTCATCTGAAAGCAAAATCTCACAAATTCAGAATGATTGTCTCAGGAATACTTCTGACACTGTTTTTCAAAAGGTCCAAAGCCTCTCCTGTTAACGTCTGCAGGTCCTGGACAAAAGGGTCTCTGATCCCAGTTGAGAAGTGATTTGTTTGTGATTGTAAGGTTGGTCGTAATGTCTATGGCGGAGGAGTCCTGAATCTATGTGATGACGTCATGGAGAAATATTTCAAGTCCCCCTGAGTAAAGGATGTCTCTTCCCTTCTTGGTTGTTTTAACAGTGGATTGAATTATATTTCTGACTGGAATCTAAAAAGCCTTGACTCTACTTATCGAAGGCATGGAAATACTATGTATTTTCTATGAAAGATTTTGGAAATATTGCCCCTAACCCGTTTGTTACGGCTGTATTGATTTGGCTGTTTGTGTTCCTGGTATGGTTATGGACGGCTAGATGTCTGTTGTGGTGGCGTCCCATCTCAGACGTGATTTAAGGTGTGGCCGCAACCAAGACAAATGCATAATGTGACTGAGTGATTGTTTGGCAGAAACACGGGTGACCTGGAATAACCTTCAGCCTCATCTACAGCTGCTGCAGTGTCCGTTTGTTGTCTTTCAAATTCAGCTCTTCCAGTCCCCTGGTCTGGAGGTCAATGGTTTTCTGAATGTGCTTTTGGTTTTTATGCTGAAATAAGGTCTATCTTAAAACACCTCAGTAAATAACAAGTCTAACAAGTATCTAAATGAGACGACTAAACGCCATCACGCCAACATTAACCGCCTTTAGCTTAGTGGTGGTGACGTGAAGTCATGTGACCGTGCTGTAGTTCCTCTATAGCCCAACATTAGCGTCCTTTAGCTTAGCGGTGGTGACCTGAAGTCATGTGACCGTGCTGTAGTTCCTTTATAGCCCAACATTAGCGTCCTTTAGCTTAGCGGTGGAGACGTGAAGTCATGTGACCGTGCTGTAGTTCCTTTATAGCCCAACATTAGCCGCCTTTAGCTTAGCGGTGGTGACCTGAAGTCATGTGACTGTGTTGTAGTTCCTTTATAGCCCAACATTAGCCGCCTTTAGCTTAGCGGTGGTGACCTGAAGTCATGTGACCGTGCTGTAGTTCCTTTATAGCCCAACATTAGCCTCCTTTAGCTTAGCGGTGGAGACGTGAAGTCATGTGACCGTGCTGTAGTTCCTTTATAGCCCAACATTAGCCGCCTTTAGCTTAGCGGTGGTGACGTGAAGTCATGTGACCGTGTTGTAGTTCCTTTATAGCCCAACATTAGCCGCCTTTAGCTTAGCGGTGGAGACCTGAAGTCATGTGACCGTGCTGTAGTTCCTTTATAGCCCAACATTAGCCGCCTTTAGCTTAGCGGTGTAGACGTGAAGTAATGTGACCGTGCTGTAGTTCCTTTATAGCCCAACATTAGCCGCCTTTAGCTTAGCGGTGGTGACGTGAAGTCATGTGACTGTGTTGTAGTTCCTTTGGAGCCCAACATTAGCCGCCTTTAACTTAGCGGTGGTGACATGAAGTCATGTGACTGTGTTGTAGTTCCTTTATAGCCCAACATTAGCCGCCTTTAACTTAGCGGTGGTGACGTGAAGTCATGTGACTGTGTTGTAGTTCCTTTGGAGCCCAACATTAGCCGCCTTTAACTTAGCGGTGGTGACATGAAGTCATGTGACTGTGTTGTAGTTCCTTTATAGCCCAACATTAGCCGCCTTTAACTTAGCGGTGGTGACATGAAGTCATGTGACTGTGTTGTAGTTCCTTTATAGCCCAACATTAGCCGCCTTTAACTTAGCGGTGTAGACGTGAAGTAATGTGACCGTGCTGTAGTTCCTTTATAGCCCAACATTAGCCGCCTTTAGCTTAGCGGTGGTGACGTGAAGTCATGTGACTGTGTTGTAGTTCCTTTGGAGCCCAACATTAGCCGCCTTTAACTTAGCGGTGGTGACGTGAAGTCATGTGACTGTGTTGTAGTTCCTTTATAGCCCAACATTAGCCGCCTTTAACTTAGCGGTGGTGACGTGAAGTCATGTGACCGTGCTGTAGTTCCTTTATAGCCCAACATTAGCCGCCTTTAACTTAGCGGTGGTGACGTGAAGTCATGTGACTGTGTTGTAGTTCCTTTATAGCCCAACATTAGCCTCCTTTAGCTTAGTTAACTTCACATTATACTGTGACTATATTTTGAGAGCCTGGCCTCATACAGTATGTCTCCACTGTTGAAGGAATAATGCTCCTGATGGTGAACTGAAACATCTCATAAATCTTGAAGGGATGAATAAAAAAGACTAAAAGCGACAGACTAATGATCCGTATAATACAAAGTAATCCAAATAAAAGCGCAGTGGAAGGGAGAGGCTTCTGCACATTGAGCATTTCGCTCTGCTGCTGCAGGAAAACACCGAGCAGAACAAAGCTGCGTTTTATTGTCTGTGGGCGACATGCTATTTTGGGTTTCCTGCAAATTGGGAACAAAAACATTGAAAGATGCAGAAAGATGAGGATAACAACACGACAACATCCAGCTTCAAACTATTTGATTGTTCGGTATGAAGACGAGGAGAGAGGGTCGGATCCTTGCTACGTTGATCTGTGGGAAAGTGTGTGTGTTTCTTCTTCTGCATCTCTGCATGCATACCTGCGTGTTTGCAGCTAATGTGAGGGAATCGGTTCACATCTATCTGATTTCCTTCCCTTATCAGATTCACACTTGTGGTTAACACAGCCAGCCTCTGTGAAATGCATCAGAGCAGATGATATGGTGAGAGGAATCTGGAGCAGCACGTCCCTGCATCCTTCACACTCGTTTCTGATGGAAAACATTCAGTTAGATCACGCAGTTTCAGTGAGGATGGATAACTGTGTGGCGGCCAAAGTAAAGATTCATTTCAGTTCAATGTTGGTGAAAACCCAGAGTAAAGATAGATCAGAATCATAACTCCTGTAATCGTCCCGACAGTGACAGTTACATCATGGCAGATAAAGAGAGGAGAATAGACTTGCATACAAAAATAGCTAAGTGTGCACACGTTAGAAATGATAAAAACAAGCAGCAGATATTCAAGATTCACAGGTTTGTTGCCGTGACACTTACACAACTACGGGGTGTAACGCATGAACAACTTAGAAGGCAGGTTCCTCAACAGTTCAACTAAAAGACATAAAACAATAAATACCGCTCAGGTGTTTAGCACTCTTATTTCCTGAGGGATGAATCTGTGTCTGAGTCTGGTGGTTTTGGTCCTGATGAGGATGGTGCAGCTGCTGTACCAGGCCGTGGTGCAGCCGGTCAGGATGCTCTCTATGGTGCACCTGTAGAGGGTCAGGATGCTCTCTATGGTGCACCTGTAGAGGGTCAGGATGCTCTCTATGGTGCACCTGTAGAGGGTCAGGATGCTCTCTATGGTGCACCTGTAGAAGGTCAGGATGCTCTCTATGGTGCACCTGTAGAGGGTCAGGATCCTCTCTATGGTGCACCTGTAGAGGGTCAGGATGCTCTCTATGGTGCACCTGTAGAGGGTCAGGATGCTCTCTATGGTGCACCTGTAGAGGGTCAGGATGCTCTCTATGGTGCACCTGTAGAAGGTCAGGATGCTCTCTATGGTGCACCTGTAGAGGGTCAGGATGCTCTCTATGGTGCACCTGTAGAGGGTCAGGATGCTCTCTATGGTGCACCTGTAGAAGGTCAGGATGCTCTCTATGGTGCACCTGTAGAAGGTCAGGATGCTGTGGAGCTGTTTTGGTGATGGTGTTAGTGTGATGAGTCCATGTCAGGTCCTCAGCAATGTGGGCACTGAGGAAACTGAAGCCGCAGACTCTCTCCACCGTGGTCCCGTTGATGGCGATGGGGGCGTGTGCCTCTCTCTGCTGCTTCCTGTAATCCACAATCAGCTCCTTGGTTTTGCAGAGGTTGAGTTGGAGATGGTGATGATGACAGCAGATACTGTCGGTACACCACGGTACAGCAGCAGCAGTATCCATAGATCCAACAGATCAGAATCTGTGGTAGAAACCTTGGATGCAGAGAGTGGTTTAAGATGCAGGCGGGCCATGAAGCGAGACTCTATATTCACTTTGGCCTGAGTCTTCTGTACTTTGTCTCTGTCCCTGCTGTAAAACAAACAGAGGGAAGAATGTCAACGCAACCTTTGACCCGGTTGAACTACATCACACCGACCAGAGCCTCTGTGGTTCAGGAGAACGCTCACGAACTCCGTCACTGCTTTCTGTCCTGATAAACTGTGTGTGTGTGTGTGTGTGTGTGTGTGTGTGTGTGTGTGTGTGTGTGTGTGTGTGTGTGTGTGTGTGTGTGTGTGTGTGTGTGTGTGTGTGTGTGTGTGTGTGTGTGTGTGTGTGTGTGTGTGTGTGTTGAGGTTGTGCTCTGTAAAAGAGTGTCTCCACAAAGGGTTAAACTTCAGATGTTCTGTTTCTGAGCAAAATGCAGCCTTTGTTTCTGGGTCATGAAGCAGCCGGGGTCAGCGGCTTTAACCGAGCCAAACACAAACACACACACACACACACACACACACACACACACACACACACACACACACACACACACACACACACACACACACACACACACACACACACACAGCACTTCCTTCAGAGAGATTTGTATTAACTTTGAGTCATCATGCTCTGAAGTTGAACCCATTTCAAATTATAATCCAATCAGAAGGCTGTGTGTGTGTGTGTGTGTGTGTGTGTGTGTGTGTGTGTGTGTGTGTGTGTGTGTGTGTGTGTGTGTGTGTGTGTGTGTGTGACTGAACACCAGGTTAATGAGAGGATCCCGCAGCAGGGGAGTCAGTTTGAGTGTGAGAGACAGCACTTGGTTCACTCAGCGCTTTCAGTAAACGCTGCTCATGTTTCCTGAAGCTGCTGAAGACGTTTCTTCATTTCTTTCTGTATGAAATTGTTTTTCAAACTGCAGTTTCACAACTATTTTAACTCCTGCAAATGTTTGGGCGTGTTTGCACCCGTCGGCCACCAGCCTTTTCACTAGTGACAGAATCTTAAATGGCAAAATAAGTACAACAGGTTTACAGAGACTTTACAGAGACATCACTGACATCTTGTAGCGTCACATTGTGTGTGTGTGTGTGTGTTTAACCTGTCTGTCAACAGTTTGAAATAAGCATGTCACCTGCTGTCAGGTGTGCCAGCTGGCAGCAGAAGCACCTCTCTCCTCTCCCTTCTTGTACAGGTGTGTTAATTCCTCCCCCAGAGTGCAGAGTGCAGACGCTTCATGAAGTCACTATGCCTTTCATGCATGAAGACAATCCTTCATTTAGTCGATCAGTCAAAGCAATCTACCATTCGTAGGACACGTGGATTGATGCTTACCTCTGTGTTGAAGCTGACGGATAAATGAGATACCCAGAGCTCCGGTTGATAGACTCATAGGTCGGGCTTTTCTTGGCACGACAGAGAGGAAGTGATTAGCTCCGCTCCTTCCTCTGGGATCTGTCCGGTCCTGCCGCTCGGCATGAGGAGATGTTTACGTCTGGAAACTTCATCACGCCTGCAGCATGTGTGCCGCGCAGACACACACAGCTATCGTTGCAAAGAGAGAATCCACAGGTGTTAGCACCGTGCAGAAATCGTGCATCCCACCCGCCCCTCAGTCTGTTGTCAGTACTGTTGAGACCCCCAAAGTTAGAAATGTAAAGTGATGCGATTTGGACAATTTCTGAGTGGTTTTGGGGGTCATTGAGGATGCTCTGACATGTTCAGGGTAAATAAATGACAGTTTTTACAAGAAATGGGCCTCATCTGGTCTCTCTGTGGACTGATTCTGAATACCATGAGTGGGGTGGGGCCATTGCACCGCACAGAGAGCACCAGATGAACATGAGTACCTCTACTGGGGACTCATCATTTTCAAAAAGATAAGCAAATTCCCATCCAAAGGACCCAGACTCCCCTGAAACTGAAAAATCGAGTACAAATATATGTTCTCCTGAAAGTGTCAGATATGGACTCAGCATCCTCAATAACCCCAGTCTCTTAAAAACTGTCCAAATGGGTCAACATCTGCAGGTTAGCATCCAGAGGTTTCTCTGTGCTGCAGACCCCTGCTCTACATTCCTATCGTCACACTCTGGGCTCTCCACATGTCCGGGTCGACAGCAGACCTCTGTGAGTCAGACACACTTCACTGCTCTGCCTTCCTTTATCTCCCCCCTCCTCCCTCCCTCCCTCCCTCCAGGACTGATTACTGAGTGATTATCCCCCATTACTCAATAGGGGCCCCCAGTTGTCAGTCACCAGTGTGTGGCCCCTGGCAGTGGTGCGAGTCAGGACAGGGCAGCAGCACAGCTTTATATATAACATCACACCTGCTGCTGACGGACCAGAGATGACGACGATGACAACAACACCAACACCAACACCAACACCAACAACAACAGACCAACAACAGACCAACAACAGACCAACAACAACACCAACAGACCAACAACAACAACAGACCAACAACAGACCAACAACAGACCAACAACAGACCAACAACAACACCAACAGACCAACAACAGACCAACAACAACAACAGACCAACAACAGACCAACAACAGACCAACAACAGACCAACAACAACAACAACAGACCAACAACAACACCAACAGGCCAACAACAGACCAACAACAGACCAACAACAACACCAACAGACCAACAACAACACCAACAGACCAACAACAACACCAACAGACCAACAACAACACCAACAGACCAACAACAGACCAACAACAGACCAACAACAGACCAACAACAGACCAACAACAACACCAACAGACCAACAACAACACCAACAGGCCAACAACAGACCAACAACAGACCAACAACAGACCAACAACAACACCAACAGACCAACAACAACACCAACAGACCAACAACAACACCAACAGACCAACAACAGACCAACAACAGACCAACAACAGACCAACAACAGACCAACAACAACACCAACAGACCAACAACAACAGACCAACAACAGACCAACAACAGACCAACAACAACACCAACAGACCAACAACAACACCAACAGACCAACAACAACACCAACAGACCAACAACAACACCAACAGACCAACAACAACACCAACAGACCAACAGACCAACAACAACACCAACAGACCAACAACAACACCAACAGACCAACAACAACACCAACAGACCAACAACAACACCAACAGACCAACAACAGACCAACAACAGACCAACAACAGACCAACAGACCAACAACAACAGACCAACAACAGACCAACAACAGACCAACAACAACACCAACAGACCAACAACAACACCAACAGACCAACAACAACAGACCAACAACAACACCAACAGACCAACAACAACACCAACAGACCAACAACAACACCAACAGACCAACAACAACAGACCAACAACAGACCAACAACAGACCAACAACAACACCAACAGACCAACAACAACACCAACAGACCAACAACAACACCAACAGACCAACAACAACACCAACAGACCAACAACAACACCAACAGACCAACAACAGACCAACAACAGACCAACAACAGACCAACAACAGACCAACAACAACACCAACAGACCAACAACAACAGACCAACAACAGACCAACAACAGACCAACAACAACACCAACAGACCAACAACAACACCAACAGACCAACAACAACACCAACAGACCAACAACAACACCAACAGACCAACAACAGACCAACAACAGACCAACAACAGACCAACAGACCAACAACAACAGACCAACAACAGACCAACAACAGACCAACAACAACACCAACAGACCAACAACAACACCAACAGACCAACAACAACAGACCAACAACAACACCAACAGACCAACAACAACACCAACAGACCAACAACAACACCAACAGACCAACAACAACAGACCAACAACAGACCAACAACAGACCAACAACAACACCAACAGACCAACAACAACACCAACAGACCAACAACAACACCAACAGACCAACAACAACACCAACAGACCAACAACAACACCAACAGACCAACAACAGACCAACAACAGACCAACAACAGACCAACAACAGACCAACAACAACACCAACAGACCAACAACAACAGACCAACAACAGACCAACAACAGACCAACAACAACACCAACAGACCAACAACAACACCAACAGACCAACAACAACACCAACAGACCAACAGCCCCTGGTTGTTGTATCTTGTGTAAACTGGTGTTAATTCATCCAAACTCTCTCCGGGTTTTGGAGGCTCCCTCCCCTGTTGATGCATGAGAGAAAATCAACGCCCCCGTTTGACTCATTTACTAATTCAGGAGCACAGTGACATCTCTATGTGACACTCATGCTCCTATTGGCCGGCGCTGCAACACATTGTAAGTGATGGGATAAGGGGCGGGACATCTCTAAGCGGTCGACCGATCTACTGCCAGGCTCATAGTACCTCCAGGATGTATGAGAAAAATAGAGACCCTTTGGACACTAAAGCATGGATACTAGATCATGATAATGAGGGGGTAAGGGCCACTTTAAGTCCCCTCCACTAATTAACGGATGTTTAAAGACAGTCAGGGAGACGTGTGAGTGCTATGAGGCTTATTATCAGTGTTTGCTGGTCCTTGCTTTCCCACGGCCCGTAGTGTTGAGTGTGAAGTATTTCTGTCCTGCTGTGGTGCGGTAAAAGGTGCTTTACTGCGTGTGTACCTCAGAGAGTCTGAAGCCCACAGCCTCCTCCGCCTCCTCCTGCTGCCTCGGTGAGAGGAGCCTCCTGATATAGAGCGTCTCCAGCTGTCTCCGGAGTCTAGACCACAGCTGTCCCGCTCAGGTGTT